>NC_034174.2:57992693-58093746 GCF_002021735.2 Oncorhynchus kisutch
ACGAGTTTGCATTCCTTCGAGCGCGTTGTTTGGACATTCATCTGGGCCAATTTTGTATTGGTGGACTATGTGTACAGATCTCTACATTAAACACGCTTCTCAAAAAAATCCCTGCTCTCCTGCGCCTGACTCCTACACCTCTCACCGAGACGCACTTTATCACAGATCTACTAAAATGCATGTAATGCCTGACAATATATTGCATGGCAATGGCATCGAATCTACAGTGTGGCCAAAGTGGTTCTTTATTCGGCTTCTGAAATGACTCTTTACGTATTGATCAATAGAGATCATTTTTTGGGCCACAAAGCCAAAACCTTGGCTTAATTTAAAGGGGAACTGCTGATTTGGCCTCGTGTTTTGGCTTGCTCCTCAAGAAATGCTGGTGGCAATTACACAACCATCTGTCAGAAACTTACCCGCAGCTGTTTCCCTCGACTCAATCACAACAAACGAACTTGCAGGTTGAGTTCAATAATTACAGGCAGATGCCGGAGGAAGCTTTGAAAAGGTCAGATGCCTTCAGCGTGATGTGAGAAGAATGAAATTGCTGAATTTACATTATGTTAGATATTCTAAACTAAGTGTTTTGAAATGTGACAGGTCCATGGAGAATAAACAACCCTTAACATAACACCATAGAAGCAGTGTTCTGCTAATATAACAATGTGGACCTTTCATTGTCATTCCCAGCCGATGCAGATACTGTGCCTACAGGCATTTTGTCTGGTGCTAATGGCGCTACCTTGGCAAGCATGTCAGAGTGGTCCTACCTATGTGGTGTCCCTTGTACAACAGGAGTTTACTGATCCTGGTGCACAATACACAAGGCTTCTCTCTCCCCACATTGACTGATGCCATTCATTTCAATAATAGAAAAAGGAATTACAAGTAAAAGTTGTCTCGTAAAATGTTTATGCTGAGTGCCATTTAGAGACCCAGTATCAAGCCCGTCTGTCAGTATGGACTTCATCACAGCATCTTGCAAGTCTTCATGTGCTGACTCCATACATGTTTCTGTAAACACATACTGTATGTCACAAGTGACACTGACTCTTCCTACACTAGACACCGCCTGTCTTTTTATATTACATATCAGCAGGTCTTATTGTTATTATATCATGCCTCTTTGAGTGTCTTTTATTAATCACATGTGCTGTATGTTTAAAACAAGTTCCTTTTACTGAATTTCTGACATTCTCAAGTGTGAAATTGAATTCCATGGACTATTTGTTTGCTTGCATGGTGTGCTGTGATCCCTCAGATTGGGGTGTACGACATTGATTTGAGACAGCTTTGCCAATTTCTTATCACGTTCTCCCTCCACAAACAAATTGCTAAACACGGCCCAGAACAATCGATAAAAGGAACTGGAACTCACCTTCAGCATGCCATTTGGACCGGGGACCTCTCGATCGACAGACACCTTGTTGCTCCTGTCTGCCTGCTGTGGGAACAAGACACAAATCACAATGCTCTCCATAGCACTACTAAAGGAAAGTGCTTGTTTCGAACATGTGAGTGTGACTCCAATTGTTAATGTTTTGTGTCCCTCGCGACTACAGACACGGGACACGCCCAACGAAACTGCGAGAGACTACACCCAACACTACCTCGTAGCCGGGTCGGTGAGGGACAGCCGGCGATTTGCAATTGAATACCGGACCAGCCTTTGCCTAACGACCACTGGGGGAAGAAGAGCCGAACCCTGCTCGGGTCGAGCGAACCCTGCTCGGAAAGAGCCGAACGAACATTGGCCACCACTCTGTGAGTAAATGAACTGTTAGTTTTCCCGTAGTGCTCGTAGTTAGCATATAGCCCTGAATCCTGTCCCTTTTATACATTTCTAATCAGCCATAGGCGACTCCGGGATGCTGGCATTCTAGGCAGAGTTCCTCTGTCCAGTGTCTTTGTGCAAAAGAACATCTTAATCTTTTATTTTTATTGGCCAGTCTGAGATCTGGCTTTCTTTTTGCAACTCTGCCTAGAAGGCCAGCATCCCGGAGTCACCTCTTCACTGTTGACGTTAAGACTGGTGTTTTGTGGGTACTAATTTAATGAAACTGCCAGTTGAGGACTTGTGAGGCATCTGTTTCTCAAACTAGACACTAATGCACTTGTCCTCTTGCACAGTTGTGCACCGGGGCCTCCCACTCCTCTTTCTATTCTGGTTAGAGCAAGTTTGCGCTGTTATGTGAAGGGAGTAGTACACAGCGTTGTACGAGATCTGCAGTTTAACTTGCGAGATCTTCAGTTTTTTTTTTACTATAGTAAGTGCCTCTCTTCAACATAATTAAATAATTAAAAGAATCGGGCACTAGGCTGTTTTTAGTGGGTTATTTAAATATTATTTTTATTTATTTAAACCAAAGCTCAAGTCTAGGTCTAGTGCTTCCAATGAGTGGTATTATACAGCTCTATAGTGGATAGTTCGCGGTGTTCGCGGTGTTATGGTGCGTTCGTAGCCAAGTGGGAAGTGGGAATTTGTCACATCTGTGAAAAATCCACTTGAATGGCCCTCCAACTGGTAATTACTAGTTCATTCAGCCATGAATCCCCTTGTGGCAGGGGGAATGGAAGATTTGTGCTACAGCGAGGGGTAATTGAATGCAAGATTTACCAAAAAAAAGTAATTGTTAAAACATTTCTAGCCTCTCTATGTATGGGTAACAGGATTGACGTGTTACGCTCGACCTGCTCAGTTTTTCACCACTAAACACCAGAACATGGTCAAAAGTGTAGATCCAACTCACCTGCTTTTACACTATTTGACTATTAGATGGTCAATGTTTCTTCTGAAATAAATATTTTAAAAGGAGTAGTTTTACCATAAGAAAATGAAATTTCAGTTTACGTAACAGGGTTGACCTTGACCAGACATAATTTAATCACTAACCACATTAAATAAATAATAATCTTCTGAAATAACGTTATTTAACTTCTTCGAGATAGGGGGCGCTCTTTTAATTTTTGGATAAAAAACGTTCCCGTTTTAAACAAGATATTTTGTCACGAAAAGATGCTCGACTATGCATGTAATTGACAGCTTTGGAAAGAAAAAAACTCTGACGTTTCCAAAACGGCAAAGATATTATCTGTGAGTGCCCCAGAACTAATGCTACAGGCGAAACCAAGATGAAATTTCATACAGGAAATGGTCCAGATTTTGAATGCCCTGTGTTCCAATGTCTCCTTATATGGCTGTGAATGCGCCAGGAATGAGCCTGCACTTTCTGTCGTTTCCCCAAGGTGTCTGCAGCATTGTGACGTATTTGTAGGCATATCATTGGAAGATTGACCATAAGACACTACATTTACCAGGTGTCCGCCCGGTGTCTTCCGTCGAAATTATTGCGTAATCTCCAGGTCCATGCGCGTTCCATTTTCTTCAGAGGAGAAACCAAACTGCCACGAATGATTTATCATCGATAGATATGTGAAAAACACCTTGAGGATTGATTCTATTGCCATGTTTCTGCCGATATTATGGAGTTAATTTGGAAAAAAGTTTGCGTTGTAATGACTTAATTTTCGGGTTTTTTCTTGTTCTTGTTCTTGTTGCATGCTGAATGCTAACGTTAAATGCTATGCTAGGCTATCAATACTCTTACACAAATGCTTGTTTAGCTATGGTTCAAAAGCATATTTTGAAAATCTGAGATGACAGTGTTGTTAACAAAAGGCTAAGCTTGAGAGCTAATATATTTATTTCATTTCATTTGCGATTTTCATGAATAGTTAACGTTGCGTTATGCTAATGAGCTTGCGGCGATAATTACACTCCTGGATACAGGTATTTTTCGTAGCCAAAGGTGATGAACAAAACGGAGCGATTTGTCCTACACAAATAATATTTTTGGAAAAACTTAACATTTGCTATCTAACTGAGTCTCCTCATTGAAAACATCTGAAGTTCTTCAAAGGTAAATGATTTTATTTGAATGCTTTTCTTGTTTTTGTGAAAATGTTGCATGCTGAATGCTAGGCTTAATGCTATGCTAGGCTATCAATACTCTTACACAAATGCTTGTTTAGCTATGGTTCAAAAGCATATTTTGACAATCTGAGATGACAGTGTTGTTAACAAAAGGCTAAGCTTGAGAGCAAATATATTTATTTAATTTCATTTTCGATTTTCATGAATAGTTAACGTTGCGTTATGGTAATGAGCTTGAGGCTATAAATAGGATCCCGGATACAGGATTGCTCGTCGCAACAGGTTAAGCAACAACATCAATTTACAATGACGGTGAAAACTTGGGAGTATTTCTTTAGTGGTTTGAAATTTTACTAGAAGCCACAGAGGGTGCACGGAGGGAAATGCTGAACTTTGGCAATTTAGTAAGTCTTTATTCATATTGAAAATCGGATTTATTAAATTCCCCATGTGGTTTATATTAAAGAGCACTTCATTTCATATAACAGGCTTTTAAAATGCAATATTGGTGCATCACTTCTACTAAACATATCAACGGGACTCAAAAGGCACTCATTTCGTGCAATGACCCAGTACACATTAAGTTCTGCCCGTTGAATGTTGGATGCAATGCTATTGTCAAGTCTGTTTTCTCATTTGTGATATGCACATGATAGACATAGAGCCATTACATGACTGATAATCTATTTGTTGTCATTTAAATGCATTTACATGCATGTTAGTGATTTTGGTATGTGTCATGGTACAATACAAATATATTGTAGACTGGATGCGTTGGCTTTTTATTTATTTTTATTGAATATCTGAATATAATATAATATACTTACTTGCAGTGAAGCCGCTCAGCAACTACACCCCACCAGTCATCTAACAGACTCCCATTCAGAGCGACACACACAGAAGCATACAGGGTCAATGCCCTGCTCAAGGGCACGTTGACAGATCTCCCACCAGGTCAAAAACCATGAACCTGAACCGTCCAAGATCCCCCCCACAGTTCCCCAATAGCTGTCCCTCAACAATTCGAGACCCCTCCCACAGTCCCCCCCCAAGAAAAAAAATAAAAATAAAAATACAATTAATTCCATTCCCCACCTCCAAAACCCCCCCAATGCACCAACTACCAAAAGATTGAACTAAAGAGAAAAAATAAAAAGACAGAAGAAAATATCAAACAACAATGCAAAAAAATAATAATCATAAAACTAGTTTTTAAATAAAATAAAAATTACAACTAAAATTACAAAAAAATTACAACTAAAATTATAACAGCAATGCCAACTGTATATTGTTTGTGTGCATGTCTGGCACTATTACATGTATGTGTGTGTTCTTGTATGTGTTTATTTGAATGAGAGTGTGTGTATATGCATGTGTACAAACACCTGCACGGCACCAGCCTCAGGCAAACCGGCATTAGTTGTAAAAACAATGCCCCTCAGTGTCATTCAAACATTATTTTTATGATGTTCAGTGGCTTTGGGGGGCATGGCTTTGTTTTAGTGCTTTTTGGCCTCCACAACACGGATTGTAATGCCAGTTAAAGTTGCAAAATGTAACTTTTTAGGCGACCTGTCCAAATTCACACAGAAAATGTTTGTTATAGATCTGTCATTCTCATTGAAAGCGTGTCTAAGCAGCAGTAGATCTGGCCTATGTGTTCTATTTCTATTCTTCCTTGTTCTTACGTTCAATTTTAGCTTATTTTACTTTCGGTTTTGTACACCAACTTCAAACAATGTTTGGGGTTATTGTAAAGATATTTCACAGCAGTTTAGATGGTACAATGATTCTCTGCACTGCTTGTTTCGTCACATAAACTGAAATTAAGCTAACTATTAGAATTTTAGCAACCAGGGAACAGCAGAGCGATTTCTGCATATGTGTTATGCAGAAATCTTCTGTGATGAATGGTTAAGCTTGTATACTGCCAGTTCTGCAGTCTTAATGAGACTGACGTAATCACATGTGACACCAAAGAGCATATTAAAGTTTCATCGTTAAGAAAGTTACCATTTCGTTACAACATGATTTGGTATTTTCTTTTAGATAGAATATATTTCTGGGCATACCTAGTGGTGCAGCGCTCTAAGGCACTGCATCGCAGTGCATGAGGCATCACTACAGACCTGGGTTTGATCCCAGGTTGTGTCATAACCGGCCGTGATCTGAAGTCCCATAGAGTGGGGCCTCGTCCGGGTTAGAGGAGGGTTTGGCAGGTGGGGCTTTATTTGGCTCATCGCGCTCTAGCAACACCTCGTGGTGGGCCGGGCACCTGCAGGCCGACCTCGGTTGTCAGTTGAGCGGTGTTTCCTTCGACACATTGGCTTCCGGGTTAAGCGGGCGGGTGTTAAGAAGAGTGGTTTGGCGGGTCATCGGAGGATGCATGACTCGACCTTCGCCTCTCGAGCCTATTGTGGAGTTGCAGTGATGAGACAAGATTGAAATTGGGGAGAAAAAGGTGGTAAAATACAAATACATTTCAATGCATCTTGGAATATAATTCTATGAAACTTTTCTTAATACAATGGAAAATATATTTCGTAAATATATTGATAAAAACATATGAAAGCATATTCTAAAATGCATTCTATCAAGTATTTCAGAATGTATTTTGAAATACATTAAATATATTTTCTTATGAATTTAACACATATTGTGATATACATTTGACATCATTATAAATAAATTCAGTAATATATTTTGTCTATTTATAAAAATATATATATATATTTCACACCCCGAAAAAAATTAATATTAAGGCCCCTTGACTTTTCCCACATTTTGTTACGTTACAGCTTTATTCTAAAATTTATGAAATGGTTTTTTTCCCTTCATTAATCTCCACATAATACCCCATAATGACAAAGAAAAAACAGGTTTTTAGAAAATTTAGCAAATGTATAAAAAAATATCACATTTGCATAGGTTTTCAGCCTCTACTTAGTACTTTGTTGAAGCACCTTTGGCAGCGATTACAGCCTTGAGTCTTCTTGGGTATGACACCACAAGCTTGGCAAAGCTGTATTTGGGGAGTTTCTCCCATTCTTCTCTGCAAATCCTCTCAAGCTCTGTCAGGTTGGATGTGGAGCGTCGCTGCACAGCTATTTTCAGGTCTCTCCAGAGATGTATGATCGGGTTCAAGTCTGGGCTCTGGCTGGGTCACTCAAGGACATTCAGAGACTTGTTCCAAAGCCAGTCCTGCCTTGTCTTCTCTGTGTGCTTAGGGTCATTGTCCTGTTGGAAGGTGAACCTTCGCCCAAGTCTGAGGTCCTGAGCACTCTGGCGCAGGTTTTCATCAAGGATCTCTCTGTACTTTGCTCTGTTCATCTTTCCATCGGTCCTGACAAGTCTCCCAGTCCCTGTCGCTGAAAAATATCCCCACAGCATGATACTGCCACCACCATGCTTCACCACAGGGATGATGCCAGGTTTCCACCAGACGTGACGCTTGGCATTCAGGCTAAATAGTTCATTTTTGGTTTCATCAGACCAGAGAATCTTGTTTCTCGTTGTCTGAGTCATTTAGGTGCCTATTAGCAATCTCCAAGTGGGCCATAGGCCAGTGTACCATAGACCTAATTGGTAGAGTGCTGCAGAGATGGTTGTCCTTCTGGAAGGTCCTCCCATCTCTACAGGGGAACTCTGTAGCTCTATCAGAGTGACCATCAGGTTCTTGGTCACTTCCCTGACCAAGGCCCTTCTCCCTCGATTGCTCAGTTTGGCTGGGAGGCCAGCTACAGGAAGAGTCTTGGTAGTTCCAAACTTCTTCCATTTTTAAGAATGATTGAGACCACTGTGTTCTTGGGGACCATCAAAGCTGCAGAAATGTTTTCGTACCTTTCCCCAGATCTCTGCCTCAACGCAGTCCTGTCTCGGAGCTCTATGAGCAATTCTTTTGACCTCATGGCTTGATCTTTGCTCTGACATGCACCATCAACTGTGGGACCTTGACAGTTGTTTGCATTTCCAAATCATGTCCAATCCATTGAATTGTCCACAGGTGGACTCCAATCAAGATGTAGAAACATCTCAAGGATGTTCAATGGATACAGGATGCACCGGAGCTCAGTTTCGAGTCTCATAGCAAAAGGTCTGAATACTTATGAAAATAAGTTTTTTTTTTTTTTTTTTTTTTTTTTACCTGTTTTTGCTTTGTGTCGATTGATGAGGAAAAACATTTAGTTAATCAATGTTAGAATAAGGCTGTAACATAACAAATGTGGAAAAAGTCAAGGGGTCTGAATACTTTCCAAATGCTCTGTATATTTTACATGCATTTTTTCTCTCCATGTGGGACAATAGAAAGGAATTGTGGCTGAGGACTGAGGGCCTAGCAATGATTTAAAAGCATATGGGCTGAGAGGACATGTTGTGAGAGAGTGATTGAGGTTGCTGTCCATACACATGACGTGGTCCTGTGTAACTGGGTGAGAGATGTTGTTTTGCTCTTGCAGTGGTGGGTGACAGATTGCTGTCTGGTTAGGCAAGCAAGAGAGGGGCTGCGGGAATTACAGGGAGAAAATATGAGTCATTCGCAAGAGGCCATGCCTACTGGTGGAGCATACACACACATACACAAATGTATTGGTGCACACAAACACGCATGCACGCACGCACACACACACACACACACTCGCACGCACACGCACGCACACACACACACGTCCTGCTGCATTTGTTCAGTGTTTCCTGGCTGAGGGCAGGTCATGCCTAGGTGGGGAAACTGTGACATGTCAGAGACGCCCTTGATAATAAGCATAGCAGAACCCCAGCCAACAGCAACACTGCCATTATGGACACATGGGCCACTGGTGGGCCTGGGGTCACGTGGTCACATAGTCCCCTGAGGAATCTGCTCCTGTGACATGAATAACATGGCCAACAAAAAACACTGACCACGTTTACATGCACACAGTGTATACAGTCATTCATTCAGGATAAGCTGTTTACATGCACCTTTGATATCCCGCTCATGAGTATCCCTGTACCCATTAATAAACAGAATATTCCTCATTTAAGGATATGGGTAAATTACATTTTAACTGAAATATGGACACTGACTGTGGGCCTATAACATCTCACATGTAGAGTAATATAATATGAACTCCTGCAGAATTATACAACAATTTTTTATTTTGTCTCGGGAACAAGAAGAGAAATATGATTTATATCTTTCAGTATTTCTTCATAAAATGTGAATGCGCGTGTAACACTTATGTAAGCAGACAGTATTTCAAACACAAAATATGCACCCAAGACTAACTGAAGTCTTATCAGAAATGTGTTTTGTAGGCTTCTCAGCTTTTCATTTCCTTAAAACCGATCAAACTGATGACATTTTGCACAGGACCAATCTTCCTAATGTTTTGGAGTTATTGCGTTTTCTCCCCGGTCTTTCAATGAAACAGACAACTTTACCGGTTTTAACTAGGTTATTAATGCATTCATTCCATCGATGTTAGACATTATTCTGGTGAGCACTACTTTATTTTGTCCTCTGGGGCAACAAGTTATGACAGAAGAGAAGCTGCATGTATCAAACTATAGTTGACAAACAAATGGTCTATCAAATGTCATAAATTATAATATGGCCTACCAAATGTCATAAATTATAATATGGCCTACCAAATGTCATAAATTGGATCGAACTGCACAGGGAGCCTACTTTTTGAAGTGATTGATTGGCAATCAGATTAAAACATCATCACACAACACCCATTATAGGTGAAACTGAGCCTGCGCAGACTGCAAAAACAACAGCAAATGGATGCTTACATGCCACAGTATTCTGTCTTAGATCAGTATCTCCCAGGATTTCGCATAACCGGGATACAATCTTTTTCAGGTTATTGTTAAACGGGATATGATGTTTATGTACATCAACTCCAAGGCTGTGTAACAACGGCATATGATACATCCTACAGTCCGTTTTGAGCAGTCTGGATGCAGCCAGGCCCGGGCACGTGTTTGTGAGTTGCTGGGAACACAGACGGGCAAAGGAGTGGAAGCAATGTTTTGGTTGGCACCACCTCCCGGGCCCCAACACACATCACACAGTGGTGACCTCATATCTTTAAAGTTTGTGCTAACATATAATCACTCCCCGAATGCTCAACACCCATTTACAGGCTAAGGGAAACCTGTTGATCTGCCTGCCTACCCAGGGGTCTGTAACACTCACTCACTGCTAATTAGAAGCTATAAGTGTCTACTTATTTGGTTAAAAACCTCTACTTAGGCTAAGGTAAAGGTAATACACAATAAATGGCCGGACTTTAAAGTTAGATGATTTGTCTGAACAAATAAGATGTCTGGTGGAGTGTTATACATCGAGATGTGTTTTACACTATATGTTGAGATGCTGTTACAGCATCACTGAATTGCATTTTTGCTGTGTTTTATTTGGAACAGCAAGGGGTGCTGTTGCCCAAGTCCCTGCCTCTTTTAATTGGTTGAGTCAGGTTCTATCCTCGCCTCACCATTTTGCTGAAACTGATCTCTGTCTGACATGTTCTCACAGAATGCTACTTGTGCTCCCTGCCATCTCAATGATGGTAAGTGTGTTTACTGTTTGTTGAAGTCCTATATGCTTGTGCAGTGGGACTGGGGAGTTTTGTGCCATTGGAGTCTTAGTAGGGGGCCAGGTCTGTTCAGTGGCTCCTTGTTTTGCAGCTGTTTTATTGCAGCAGCCTGGTTTTCATTGAGTGTCCCATCTGACTCTTTACGGCAGCAGCAATAGCTCCCCTACGCTCATGCCTGACAATTCAGCTCCTGAAGAGGACAATCAACCAGCTCTGTTATCCAGTCTTGCCCCCACCTACTCCATTTCGCCAGGCCCCTACAAACCCTACCATTACTGCTCGTTTCTGCCCATTTGAAATGTTGTTAATTCTCTCCCCAAATCACTGAAAACTTAAACTGCAACTAGTAAAACGCCAGTCTGCCAAGGGCCTCTTTCTCATCTAATAGTGGGTTTTGATAGTAAAACATCCCCATCATATAAACAACGCTTAGGTGCCGTAAAACGGACCTGGTGAGTGATGTCAGCACACAAGGTTCAAGGGCCACTCCACTCGTAAATTAACCATTACAACAACATGGCCGGGCAGCGCAGGAGAGTGACAGAGAAAGAACCGCTTCCTGCCTCTCTCAACTCCCTCCCCGGGTCCGACGCAAGAATGCTATGAGCAAGAGGATGGCTGACCATACGAACAGAGGAAGCTGTTAAATGGGCCAGGCTGTAAACGCAGGGGCTTTTTGTTTTCTTTGGGTCAACCGTTCAAAATTTTAACTGGAGAAAAATCTCTGGAAAGTTGGGAAATAGAAAGCTGGGAGGCTAGGGCAGGACCATTGGTGGATGTGAGGTCACTGTTATCTTTCTGAGCAGTGCTGTCAAGAGAAAGATATTAGAAAGACATTAGAGGGCTTTTGCTCTCCGCCTCAAGACAAATACAAGCATACACACAAATGTGCTCCGACATACAGTATATCTTAAGAGCTTGGAGTATCATGGGTAAGCTTAAGCACGGCCTCAAAATCATTAGGAGGAGTGCACATTGTGCTTCATATATGTTCTTTCCCCAAACTGTTGTAAAGTTGTTGTAAAGTCCATGTCCCAAGTGCCAAATGTTCTCTGTGGAAGTCAAACAGTCGGAAACTTTATCTCCTGGCTATCATTGAGACACTAATACTCTCCATAGTTGATGCGTATTCAACTGTTGCGAACAACCCCCGCACACAAGTGATGTTAAATTTGAGTCATGTTCTCACTTTCTCAATGAGTTGTTTTGGTGTCTTGTCATTGAAACCTCTTTGAAATTGCGCCCCACCTCGACAACATCCGGTGAAATTGCAGAGCGCGAAATACAAAATTCGTAATATTAAACATTCCTGAAAATACAAGTGTCCTACATCGTTTAAAAGCTTAACTTCTTGTTAATCCAGCTGCTTTGTCAGATTTCAAAAAGGCTTTACGGCGAAAGCATACCATGCGATTATCTGAGGACAGCGCCCCGAGTACAAAAGCATTAAAAACATTTTCCAAACAAGCAGAGGCATCACGAAAGTCAGAAATAGCGATAAAATAAATCACTTACCTTTGAAGAGCTTCCTCTGTTTGCAATCCCAAGGGTCCCACCTACATAACAAATGGTTGTTTTGTTCGGTAAAGTCCTTCTTTATATCCCAAAAAAGTCAGTTTAGTTGGTGCGCTTGATTCAGTAATCCACCTGTTTCCCTTGTTCAAAATGCATACAAAGTTATCAATAAACTTTGTCCAAACAAGTCAAACAATGTTTCTAATCAATCCTCAAGTACCCTAATATTTATATAAACAATACAATTTAAGACGGCGATGTTCAATACCAGAGATAAATAACAAAGTGCGCGCCCTCATCCACGCGTGCCACAATACAGTCAAAACAATTCTGGATTGATTCTCCTCTTTTTTTCCTACCATATCAGTTCTGGTATACTCACAGACATTATTTTAACAGTTTTACAAACATCCAAGTGGTTTCTATCCAATACTACCAATTATATGCATATCCTAGCTTCTGGGCCTGAGTAACAGGCAGTTTACTTTGGGCACCTCAGTCATCCGAACTGCCGAATACTGCCCCCTAATCCATTTAAAGGGAATTGCAATTATGTCAAATATTACTTTGCCTTTCTTATGTATTCCAAATTACCTTTAGAATATGATACTCACATCAAATCAAATCGTATTGGTCACATACACATGGTTAGATATTCTTGCGAGTGTAGTGAAATGCTTGTGCTTCTAGTTCTGACAGTGCAGCAATATCTAACAAATAATCTAGCAATTCCACAACAACGACATAATACACACACATCTAAATAAAGGGATGAAATAAGAATATATACATATATGGATGCACAATGACCGAGCGGGATAGGCAAGATGCAATAGATGGTATAAAATACAGTCTATGCATATGGGATGAGTAATGCAAGATATGTACGTATTAATACATTAGAATTATTAAAGTGACTAGTGATCCATTTATTAAAGTGGCCAATGATTTCATGTCTCTATGTAGGCAGCAGCCTCTCTGTGTTAGTGATGGCTGTTTAGCAGTCTGATGGCCTTGAGATAGAAGCAATTATTTAGTCTCTCGGTCCCAGCTTTGTTGCACCTATACTGACCTTGCCTTCTGGATGGTAGCAAGGTGAACAGGCAGTGGCACGGGTGGTTGTTGTCATTGATGATCTTTTTGGCCTTCCTGTGACATTGGATGCTGTAGGTGTCCTGGAGGGCAGGTAGTTTGCCCCGGTGATGAGTTGTGCAGACCGCACCACCCACTGGAGAGCTCTGCGGTTGTGGGCGGTGCAGTTGCCTTACCAGGCGTTGATACAGCCTGACAGAATGATCTCAATTGTGCATCTGTAAAAGTTTGTGGGTTTTAGGTGACATGCCAATTTTCTTCAGCCTCCTGAGGTTGAAGAGGCACTGTTGCATCTTCACCACACTTTGTTGTTGTTGATTATGTAAGTCACAGATATGAACAATATTAACTTATTGTTCCAAGTCCAAGAAACAACTACTTGGTAGTTCCTTTAACAAAGTAATCATGTAAATAAAAACTGTCCATGACACATAGACTTGTGCTGAGTGAGGCTTTCCAAGCATCTTGCTAACAGCACCGAAAAGATATTGGGGATTCCTAATAAAATACAAATAGAACACAATCCCTGTCACACAACTTTTCTTCTCCTTATTGGTCCAAGTCTCTTGTTTCCATGAGTTTAAAAACAGTAGGTGGCAAAAATTATTTGTCATGAAGTAAAAACGCCATCCAGTTATTTTACAGACCTTGTCAGGATTTATTGAGCCTAGGTAGGAACTCACTTCGCCAATCGGGTCATAAAAAGACCCTGATAACTTTAGCCGAGAAGACGGACAATGACATCATGACAGGGCAAAGCAGTGTTTTTTACTTGTTTTCTTTGCTGAAGTGAAAGTGTATCCTTTATTTCATGGGGCAAGTCATTCATAGGAGGATCATTAATCTGCCTCTCTGAAAGCAAACAGGGAAGAGAACAGCAAGGGCCTGCTTGGTCATAATCCGTGGCAAATAGGCCAGGGGTGACAAAGTTTAGTTCATGTGGTGTGTTGAGTTACCTGCAGGATTCTCTAGGGCAGGGGTGTCAAACTCAATCCACGGAGGGCCTAGTGTCTGCTGGTTTTAGTTTTTTCCTTTCAATTAAGACCTAGACAACCAGGTGAGGGGAGTTCCTTAGTAATTAGTGACCTTAATTCATCAATCAAGTACGAGGGAGGAGTGAAAACTCGCAAACACTCGGCCCTCTGTGGAATGTGTTTGACACGTGTTCCAGGGGAAGGGCTCTGGTTTGGCTGCTGGTTAACTTGAAGTGCCCGGTGACAGAAGCAGTCTCTGAAGCCTTGCTCAAAGTGAAAATCACCCCGAAAAGGGAGGTAAAGATTCTAAATTAATTGATTTTGGAGGCAGACAGATTAAGAGTTGTGGGCACTTTGCACTTATTAAGGACTCTGTTGCTGTTTATAAAGGCCTCATGAATGCCACGTACGCCATTAGGCTTTTAATAAGCCTGTTTTGACATTATAACCAGATTGTAGGAGAGTACAGAGGTAACTACCAAGAATTGAACAAATGGCTGCCTATTATACAATGACGTTTCCTTGCACAACAACCCCAACAGTTTAACAACATTCAGAAAGTTGTAAAGTTGGAGGGTAACTCTGCACCATTGATGAAACTTACCTACTTACGTACTTACTTACTTAGGCCCGTCACCCCATTATTGATGAAAAGTACACTTAAATGCCTCTAAACGTGTAAGACTTTTCTAGAAGAGGGAAAGATATACAGAGACGAGAAAAAGTTATGTGAATGTCAAAAAGAAGCCACGAGGAAAAGTGCTTCTTGTGAAACAGAGGGGAAATACTTCCTGTACACCTCTTAAATTCTTATTTTATTTCTCTCAGTGTTCAGTTCACCCTGACCAAGCACACGTCTGTGTCAAAGCCTACAGGTTGTTTGTCTCACAGAAGAGCACCGGATTTCCAGTGCATGAATGTTGGTTTGTTTACTTCTCATTGTCTGTTTTGCTCTAAATTGTGTTTGACAAGGGAATGAGATTAGAGCGTTGAAGGCTGCTTTCAGTCTGAATCACCTATGACACATACTGCAAAACATGGTTGCAGTAGGTGAGTATCAGAGACATTTACTCTGCTGACCTTCACTTACACTAAAGAAAACAGCTCTTTTAAATCCAAGAGAAAGAGAGTGCTCTGGTAATATACACCAACATATACCCCAGCACCAGTGACAAAATAATGAGGTGACTGTACATGCCGCATGCAACCTAAGCAATAAAATTGGCTGTAATAGCTTGGCAAACCCAATGACACAGTGTTTATTTTAGTGTTTAACAACCACATTCCACATGGGGCATCGTGCTGCAGCCATACGTCGTAGGAAAATGGAACTCACCCGAGAACGGACAGTTCTCCATAATCAAAATCATTTGGCGATGGAATAAATAAACAGAAAGATGTTCACATGAAAAGGATCTGTGGGGTTGAAAACAAGACTGTGCAGTGTTACAACCGGGACCTGGGAGAGAGCCTGTCGTAAAAGCCCTTCTCTAAGTCCAGGAAGGACTTTGTAAAGTGAGTGATTCAAATACAATGTTTGTTTATAAGATCTGATCTGAGCTCATTATTACCTTAAATATTGAGCAATAGCCAAGCTTGCACTCCAGCTGGAACTGTTTTAAGAATAGCTTGCACTCCAGCTGGAACTGTTTTAAGAATAGCTTGCAAATGTTTTTAAAATGATCAGCTAAAAGGAGGAAAATAAATATCTGGTTTTAATTCCTGGGCTAATGGGTTCACGAGACAAGCAGCAAGCCTGTTAAGGAATTCTTCAATTCAGGGAGGACTCTTTAGTGTGCCCCCCACCACCACAGGGTCAATGTTAGATCCCCACTATTTGTCATCCAACCCCTCGGCTCAAGACTTCGCTCACGTTTTTCTCAAAAGCTTGGGGAAGTTCATATTTGCAAATAACTTATGAAGTGAAGTGCTGATTGTGAGTGGCTGCTGGCTCATTGGCTGTGAGTAGACTGGATTTCGAAATATCAGATATTTGTTTTCGTGTTGTGTAAATTGGTTGTAACGACATTACCCCACATGGGCACCAGTGAACATGGTCGGCTGTTCAGTTTGGAATCAGCACCTCTGCTTGAACACGCCCATTCCAGATGTTGGGAGGGGCAAACAGCTTGGATGCCCTCCACCTTCTTTTAGCGTTTGTCTGACAAGAACCTTCATCCCGAAGGTGAGGCAAAAGCCTGTGGCAGAGGCCAGTGATGGGTTTGATTCCTACCTGATTCCTGTATCATTATGTGGACCTAATGTTGTTGTATGTGATTGTTGGTGCCAGAAAAGTCCTAAATATTTTTTTTATTATTCCTATTGGAAAGGGGAGCCTGTTCTGATTCACTACATCTACACCTGTATTGCTTGATGTTTGGGGTTTTAGACTGGGTTTCTGTACAGCATTTTTGAGATATCAGCTGATGTACGAAGGGCTATATAAATAAATTTGATTAGATTTTTCCTGTTCAAGACTGATGTCTATTGTGTATTATGCCGTGGGGACGAGTTCTTCAGACTCTCATATCAGATCAGAAGTCCAACAGCAGTCTCCAAGATGTACCTATGTTTCACAGACACGACCTACAAACTCTATTAGAACAGTTAGAATGCAGGTAAAGTCATCTGCATCCGTAGACTAAGCAAGAAATGTAGCCAGCAGTCCAACAACTCCTCCCCATCTAATTATGTCTCAAATTAAAATGAGTGTCAGTGAGGTGTGTAGTGCTCCAACACTCCACTGGGATAACAAGGCGCTACTGTAATCCGGAAGCTTCCTCCCCATTAGAGCAGTTTATGAATGAAGGTGCAGCAGTAAGGCCAGCCTCCCAGTTATACAGCACATGCACAGCCCCCTTTGCTAACTCCCTGGGTAGCAGTCAGCTTTTCAGAGCAGGTCGTCCCCTCACAAGTTAGTGGTCAATCACGAGCGTCCTGAAAGAAGTCCTTTCTTTTACCTTCTTTCCTGTAGCTGCCATTTTCACTAAACATCTCCAATTGCGAGGGGTTCCTGCAAGTCCAAAAATGAAACAAAGACAAATTATGTTGGCCTGCTCCTCAAGTGGTTTTACCACAGCACCATCCCAGCCCCCTCAACCTCCTCTCTCGCTAACTCTTCCCTCTCTTTCTCTCTCCCTCTCTCCATCACCCACTTACACCCTCTCTCCCACTCTTTCCTGCTGGCTAGGGCTTTATTGTGCTGGTCGCCATCTGTTTTCTATTGCTGGAGCTGAGAAGCCCAGAATGGATTCCTTGGATATTGTCCAATAAGACCCTGTGAGGGAGTCACAACAGCCCAGGGCCCAAAGACATGGAGAATAGAAGAGCCCTGCAAGCAGGGGTGGAATAGAGTGGCAGCATAGGGGCCTCGAAGGGCCCAGAGGGCTCCCCCATATGTACAAATGCTATCACTTACACACTGCAATGATCATAACACAGTGAACTAGGGTGGGATGGAATGGTGGTGCAAGGGCCTACATGAGACAGTAACCCATTTGATTTCAACACCATGATCATACTACTGTCGCTGCTCACGGCTAAATCGAAAGAGGCAGCACAAATGTGTTGTACATTTTACGGACTGTACAATTAGTCTGAAGGGGGTAAACGGTCAAATGCTGCCAGTGTTCCAAGATGCAGGAACATGCCCTCTGTTTAGCCTCTTGTTGCCCACTGACATGTTTTGGGTTATTGTTCTTGCTCCAAGGGGTTGACTACTGTTATTGTTGTTGTTTGTTTTGAATGGGCATGAAGAAGAGGCCAGGTTACCATGGCGTGTGTGAGGCTCCCATAGTGCCGTGCTGCAGGAGGGCGATGATGGATGACCACTGAAGGAGACAAAGTGTTTACAGGCCAGTTTGAAGCAGCCTTGGACCTGGGCGTCTCACCTGCCTGGTGGGCTGTCTATCAAATTGTTGTCCTGACGTTCACCTGATTCATAGTATCAGGTGAAGCCTTATATTAACAGAAATAATCTTGCTGACTTTTGCATAGTGCCTCCAGAGGAAAGTCAGACTCCAACTCCACTAAGGCCTTTTAACACAACCCATCTGCTGTCTGTGAATACAAACAAACAAGCTGTCAAAGTGAAACAAACTGTTTCTCATTTTCCGCCTCACTCGTTTCATTGACCTCCCTGACAACTCGATATACCCAACAATGTTTTTTAAATAACCCATGTCAATCAAATCTCCTTCTCAAAGCATCGAAGAGTATAATTCTCTTTCTTTAATAAGTTCCATCGCGCCACTTCAAGAGTGAAGCTGTGCTTGAGGAAATTGCTTTAGAGAGAGCACATATTTTCTTATTTCACTGTGCTGTATTTGCCTAGCACCTTGCAGAGAGAAAAGTGTTTTCTTAATGACGAATAATGGGTGAAAATGTCAGCTAGAGGCCCGGTCCATGTGCAAGTATACACTAAATGCCAGATGCAAAAAGCCTTAGCACGTTAGCCTGGATACATGCGAGAGGGTGGGAACAAAGCAGGTTTCTTGGGCTGGAAACAACAGTTCTTGAAAATACAATAACTTATTTTCTTTTTTTTACAATATTGGCATGTATTTGAAAATACTCAAATACACAGACAAGTGTATTTTCTAATATAAATATGTAAGTACTCCATGCATCTGAACCCAGATGTGTTTGGTCCTGGGGGTATTTGAAATGTATTTGGAAACAACTATTTAAAAGTAGTTTCAAAAAGTATTTATATGAAATTACTTGAAAATACTTCAAATAGAGGTAGTTGATTTGGCCACATTATTTTAATATACTCAAATTTACTGATAATATGCATTATTACTTATTACTTATTTAAGCATTTATTTGAACCCAGGTCTGATACACGTCAATATGTAGAATATATAGAATACAATCACATATACACTACCATTCAAAAGTTTGGGGTCACTTAGAAATGTAAGTGACATTTTTTGTCCATTAATTTGAGAAACAGGCGCCTCACAAGTCCTCAACTGGCAGCTTCATTAAATAGTATCCACAAAACATCAGTCTCAATGTCAATAGTGAAGATGCGACTCCGGGATGCTGGCCTTCTAAGGCAGAGCTGCAAAGAAAAAGCCATATCTCAGACTGACCAATACAAATAAAAGGTTAAATTGGGCAAAAGAACACAGACACTGGACAGAGGAACTCTGCCTAGAAGGCCAGCATCCCTGAGTCGCCTCTCCACTGTTGATGTTGAGACTAGTGTTTTGCGGTTACTATTTAATAAAGCTGCCAGTTGAGGACTTGTGAGGTGTCTGTTTCTCAAACTAGACACTAATGTACTTGTCCACTGGGCCCTCCCACTCCTCTTTCTATTCTGGTTAGAGTCCGTTTGCGCTGTTCTGTGAAGGGAGTAGTACACAGCGTTGTATGAGATCTTCAGTTCTGGGGGCAGGACCTTTTACTCCAGACAATCAGCCTAAACCACAGCCGCTTAATGCTTCAACAGTTGGCTGGATTGTTCCAATCAAATCTCAGGAAGTTGCTTGAAGAGGAGACGAGACTTAATTTATACAAAGTAAGGATGTTAATCCTCGGCCTGAAGTACTAGAATAAAACTATCAACTTGAAGGTATTCATGTCTTTTAGACAGAGTATACCAAACAATAGGAACACCTTAATACTGAGTTGCGACATGGACTCAACAAGATGGGGCAGGGACTCAACAAGGTGTCGAAGGCATTCCATAGGGATGCTTACCCATGTTGACTCCAATGCTTCTCACAGTTGTGTCAAGTTGACTGGATGTCCTTTGGGTGGTTGACCATTGTTGATACACACGGGCAACTTGAGTGTGGAAAAACCCAGCAGTGTTGCAGTTCTTGACACAAACCGGTGTGCCTGGCACCTACTACCATACCCCGTTCAATGGCACTTACATTAGGCAAGTCGGTTAAGAACAAGTTCTTATTTACAATGACGGCCTACCTCGGCCAAACCTGGACGATGCTGGGCCAATTGTGCACAGTCCTATGGGACTCCCAATCACAGCCGGATGTGATGCAGCCTGGATTCACACATGCACAATCCATGTCTCAATTGTCGCAAGGCTCCTCCACTTCATCTGCACTGATTGAAGTGGATTTAACAAGTAACATCAATAAGGGATCATAGCTTCACATGAATTCACCTGGTCAGTCTGTGTCATTAAGGTGTTCTTAATATTTTGTATAGTCAGTGTATATTTACATAGATTTTTGGGGGGAAAGGCATGAGTGTAGTTTGTTTATCATGTGAAACATAATGGTACATTCCAGACAAACTCCATTGACAGCAGCTAACATTAGCTAGCTGGCGAGCTTTATCCGGCAGCTTTAGATGCGAGGGCAAATATATTTGCTTGTTAACCATCTGATTGATACATTTGATTTATTCATATTAATGCCATTAGCTAGCTGTCAACATGAAACTGCTGTGGGAAACCTCCCACCATCATCACTGTAGCTAATGCTAGGTTTCTAGAAAAGGAAAAACAATATTTGCTCGACATCCCTGATTTTTTTGAACGTTTTTTGTCGAACTACTTTGTTCCACTGCCTGATTATTGATTGATGGGAGAGTTGGAAAGAAACATGGCTCTTGCAAGTAGGCTGTATTGTTTTGGTATATTAGGCTAAATAGGCTTATGCACATTTACATGTCTGTTTAACAAGGGCCCCGGGACTAGTGGAAGTAAAACAGCCCCATAACATCAAAGATTTGGGTACTAGTAAGTACTCGTGGCTGTATAGTAACATGCTATACGTGTCATAGCTCTAGCTCTGGCTTTGTGATTCGGAGCGCTCTGTTTTTACCATCGAGGACCACTTTGGAAACAAGTCTTTTAATGAATACTCTCCTCTGGGTCCACATTGTGCATTTTGTTGTATATGTTTGTTTCCCAAAATAAATTCAATTCAATTCTATGGGTTTTGACTGACAGACATTTTGAACTTGAGCACCACTCGCAACTCGAATTTGCCCCCATCCCTCCTGGTAAATGGTGCAACTTTTGCACCAAAAAAAATCTGTCTGCATGGGGGGGAAATACTGTAAATTAAGATGACTCTGTATTTTGAAAGATGTTGAAGATTATCAAATACTGCTTTGATGTCATACAGGCAAGCCAAACGAGTCCAAATGTGTACTTCATATTTTCAAATCATAAACCCATGTCATATACAGTGTCACCGTTTATGTTGGATGTACAGTAACAAGATGACATGGCGTCATACCCTGGGTTGTTCTAAACAGAATGAGCCTGTTTGTTTATTGTGAAGAAAATTTGCCAGGGCACAAACATCTGAATGCACTCATGACTCTTTTCTATTTGTGCCAAAATTATGATTTGTTTCTCTGAATTTCTTTGTGAAAGCATAACACTGAAAGATATATTTATAACTTAGCTATGTTGGCAATAAAAGCTTTCAAATCATGCCCACCTGATCCAGATTGTGATTCATTATAGACTGTTTTTGAATGCATAAACAACAGTAATTGTGTGATGGCGGAGATGCAGGGTTGTCATATATTAAACGACTACATGTAAGCTTCTTCTAGTTCCTCAATATTTCTAAAACTAAAAGCATTGTATTTGGGACAAATAATTCACTAAAACCTAAATCTCAACTACAACTTGTAATAAATAAATGTGGAAATTGAGCAAGTTGAGGTGACTAAACTGCTTGGAGTTACCCTGGATTGTAAACTGTCATTGTCAAAACATATTGATACAACAGTAGGTAAGATGGGGAGAAGTCTGTCCATAATAAGGCACTGTCCTGCCTGCTTGACAGCACTGTCAACAAGGCAGGTCCTACAGGCCCTAGTTTTGTCACACCTGGACTACTGTTCAGTCGTGTGTTCAGGTGCCACAAAAGAAGACTTAGAAAAATTGCAATTGGTTCAGCCCTTGGATGTACACAGAGAGCTAATATTAATATATGCATGTCAATCTCTCCTGGCTCAAAGTGGAGGAGAGATTGACCCCATCACTGCTTGTATTTATGAGAGGTAATGACATGTTAAATGCACCCATGCATACCCCACAAGACATGCCACGAGAGGTATCTTCACAGTCCCCACAAACACACACGATAACATACACACAATACATACACATGGATTTAGTACTGTAGATATGTGGTAGTGGTGGAGTAGGGGCCTGAGGGCACACAGTGTGTTGTGAAATCTGTGAATGTATTGTAATGTTTTAAAATGGTATAAACTGCTTTAATTTTGCAGGAACCCAGGAAGAGTAGCTGCTGCTTTGGCAGACACTAATGGGGATCCATAATAAACACACATACATATACAAATCAATGACAACACTTGGTATGTAAAGTGTGAACACATTTTGATTATTTAATTGACCTCCAACACGATTGGCACTACTTTTACTGATCTCATATTATTACTGTATTTTCCAGAGGTACGTGTAGTTGGGCTGTCTTCCTTCAGGAATCTGTGGAGAAAATTGCTGCCCAACATCTCAAGCACTAAGCCAAGGACAGACCTGTGCTGGCAGTGCCAGAGGAACAACTATCATGTCTTCAGATCTGCCAATCTGCCACAAGCTGTGAAGTCAGCCAAGCTGAAGAAGCAAGAGCAGCATCACAAGTAAGTAACGTTTCCTTTTTTATACTGATTAAGGACATAGAAACACTCAATTTTCTTTTATATATATCATGTGGGAGGCAGGAAAATACCTTTCAGTGAGCTGTGTAAAGACCGGGTGAGACAATTTCTTGTAATTTCTCGTAATGTTATTTTGTTGTTTGCAGGTGTACTACCCTTCTGACCCTATGTAGCCAGGTCCCATCTACTTTTTAACTCCTTGCAAGCGTGTCTTGTTTGATGTCTGGGGTGAAGGAATACCTAGGAAAACCTAGAGAGGAACCAGGCTATGTGGGGTGGCCAGTCCTCTTCTGGCTGTGCCGGGTGGAGATTATAACAGAACATGGCCAAGATGTTCAAATGTTCATAAATTACCAGCATGGTCCAATAATAATAAGGCAGAAGAGTTGAAACTGGAGCAGCAGCAGCACGGCCAGGTGGACTGGGGACAGCAAGGAGTCATCATGTCAGGTAGTCCTGAGGCATGGTCCTAGGGCTCAGGTCCTCCGAGAGAGAGAAAGAAAGAGAGAGAGAGAATTAGAGAGCACACTTAAATTCACACAGGACACCGAATAGGACAGGAGAAGTACTCCAGATATAACAAACTGACCCTATAGCCCCCCGACACAAACTACTGCAGCATAAATACTGGAGGCTGAGACAGGAGGGGTCAGGAGACACTGTGGCCCCATCCGAGGACACCCCCGGACAGGGCCAAACAGTAAGGATATAACCCCACCCACTTTGCCAAAGCACCACTCCCACACCACTAGAGGGATATCTTCAACCACCAACTTACCATCCTGAGACAAGGCCGAGTATAGCCCACAAAGATCTCCGCCACGGCACAACCCAAGGGGGGGTGCCAACCCAGACAGGAAGATCACATCAGTGACTCAACCCACTCAAGTGACGCACCCCTCCTAGGGACGGTATGAAAGAGCTCCAGTAAGCCAGTGACTCAGCCCCTGTAATAGGGTTAGAGGCAGAGAATCCCAGTGGAAAGAGGGGAACCGGCCAGGCAGAGACAGCAAGGGTGGTTTGTTGCTCAAGAGCCTTTCCGTTCACCTTCCCACTCCTGGGCCAGACTACACTCAATCATGAGTCTTCAGGAAAGACTTCAAGGTTGAGACCGAGTTTGCGTCTCTTACATGGGTAGGCAGACCCTTCCATAAAAATTTAGCTCTATAGGAGAAAGCCCTGCCTCCAGCTGTTTGCTTAGAAATTCTAGGGACAATTAGGAGGCCTGCGTCTTGTAACCGTAGCGTACGTGTAGGTATGTACGGCAGGACCAAATCAGAGAGATAGGTAGGAGCAAGCCCATGTAATGCTTTGTAGGTTAGCAGTAAAACCTTGAAATCAGCCCTTGCCTTGACAGGAAGCCAGTGTAGGGAGGGAGGCTAGCACTGGAGTAATATGATCAAATTCTTTGGTTCTAGTCAGGATTCTAGCAGCTGTATTTAGCACTAACTGACGTTTATTTAGTGCTTTATCCAAGTAGCCGGAAAGTAGAGCATTGCAGTAGTCTAACCTAGAAGTGACAAAAGCATGGATTAATTTTTCTGCATAATTTTTGGACAAAGTTTCTGATTTTTGAATTGTTACGTAGATGGAAAAAAGCTGTCCTTGAAATGGTCTTGATATGTTCTTCAAAAGAGAGATCAGGGTCCAGAGTAACGCCGAGGTCCTTCAGTTGTATTTGAGACGATTGTACAACCATTAAGATTAATTTTCAGATTCAACAGAAGATCTCTGTTTCTTGGGACCTAGAACAAGCATCTCTGTTTTGTCCGAGTTTAAAAGTAGAAAGTTTGCAGCCATCCACTTCCTTATGTCTGAAACACATGCTTCTAGCGAGGGCAATTTTGGGGATTCACCATGTTTCATTGAAATGTACAGCTCTGTGTCATCTGCATAGCAGTGAAAGTTAACATTATGTTTTCAAATGACATCCCCAAGAAGTAAAATATATAGTGAAAACAATAGTGGTCCTAAAACGGAACCTTGAGGAACACCGAAATGTACAGTTGATTTGTCAGAGGACAAACCATTCACAGAGACAAACTGATATCTTTCCGACAGATAAGATCTAAACCAGGCCAGAACTTGTCCGTGTAGACCAATTTGGGTTTCCAATCTCTCTAAAAGAATGTGGTGATCGATGGTATCAAAAGCAGCACTAAGGTCTAGGAGCATGAGGACAGATGCAGAGCCTCGGTCTGATGCCATTAAAAGGTCATTTACCACCTTCACAAGTGCAGTCTCAGTGCTATGATGGGGTCTAAAACCAGACTGAAGCATTTCGTATACATTGTTTGTCTTCAGGAAGACAGTGAGTTGCTGCGCAACAGCCTTTTCTAAAAAAAAAAATTGAGAGGAATGGAAGATTCGATATAGACCGATAGTTTTTTATATTTTCTGGGTAAAGGTTTTGCTTTTTCAAGAGAGGCTTTATTACTACCACTTTTAGTGAGTTTGGTACACATCCGGTGGATAGAGAGCCGTTTATTATGTTCAACATAGGAGGGCCAAGCACAGGAAGCAGCTCTTTCAGTAGTTTAGTTGGAATAGGGTCCAGTATGCAGCTTGAAGGTTTAGAGGTCATGATTATTTTCATCATTTGTGTCAAGAGATATAGTACTAAAACACTTCAGCGTCTCTCTTGATCCTAGGTCCTGGCAGAGTTGTGCAGACTCAGGACAACTGAGCTTTGAAGGAATATGCAGATTTAAAGAGGAGTCCGTAATTTGCTTTCTAATAATCATGATCTTTTCCTCAAAGAAGTTCATGAATTTATCACTGCTGAAGTGAACGCCATCCTCTCTTGGGGAATGCTGCTTTTTAGTTAGCTTTGCGACAGTATCAAAAATACATTTCGGATTGTTCTTATTTTCCTCAATTAAGTTAGAAAAATAGGATGATCGGAGCCGCAGTAAGGGCTCTTCGGTACTGCACGGTACTGTCTTTCCAAGCTAGTCGGAAGACTTCCAGTTTGGTGTGGCGCCATTTCCGTTCCAATTTTCTGGAAGCTTGCTTCAGAGCTCGGGTATTTTCTGTGTACCAGGGACCTAGTTTCTTATGAGAAATGTTTTTAGTTTTTAGGGGTGCAACTGCATCTAGGGTATTGCGCAAGGTTAAATTGAGTTCCTCAGTTAGGTGGTTAACTGATTTTTGTCCTCTGGCGTCCTTGGGTAGACAGAGGGAATCTGGAAGGACATCAAGGAATCTTTGTGTTGTCTGTGAATTTAATAGCATAACTTTTGGTTGGGGTCTGAGCAGATTATTTGTTGCAATTGCAAACATAATAAAATGGTGGTCCGATAGTCCAGGATTATGAGGAAAAACATTAAGATCCACAACATTTATTCCATGGGACAAAACTAGGTCCAGAGTATGACTGTGACAGTGAGTGGGTCCAGAGACATGTTGGACAAAACCCACTGAGTCGATGATGGCGCCGAAAGCCTTTGAGTGGGTCTGTGGACTTTTCCATGTGAATATTAAAGTCACCAAAGATTATAATATTATCTGCTATGACTACAAGGTCCGATAGGAATTCAGGGAACTCAATGAGGAACGCTGTATATGGCCCATGAGGCCTGTAAACAGTAGCTATAAAAAGTGATTGAGTAGGCTGCATAGATTTCATGACTAGAAGCTCAAAAGACGAAAACGTCTTCTTTTTTTTGTAAATTCACATTTGCTATCATAAATGTTAGCAACACCTCCGCCTTTGCGGGATGCACAGGGGATATGGTCACTAGTGTAGCCAGGAGGCGAGGCCTCATTTAACACAGTAAATTCATCAGGCTTAAGCCATGTTTCAGTCAGGCCAATCACGATCAAGATTATGATCAGTGATTAGTTCATTGACTATAATTGCCTTTGAAGTAAGGGATCTAACATTAAGTAGCCCTATTTTAAGATGTGAGGTATCATGATCTCTTTCAATAATGACAGGAATGGAGGAGGTCTTTATCCTAGTGAGATTGCTAAGGCGAACACCGCCATGTTTAGTTTTGCCCAACCTAGGTCGAGGCACAGACATGGTCTCAATGGGGAGAGCTGAGCTGACTACACTGACTGTGCTAGTGGCAGACTCCACTATGCTGGCAGGCTGGCTAACAGCCTGCTGCCTGGCCTGCACCCTATTTCATTGTGGAGCTAGGGGAGTTAGAGCCCTGTCTATGTTGGTCGATAAGATGAGAGCACCCCTCCAGCTAGGATGGAGTCCGTCACTCCTCAGCAGGTCAGGCTTGGTCCTGTTTGTGGGTGAGTCCCAGAAAGAGGGCCAATTATCTACAAATTCTATCTTTTGGGAGGGGCAGAAAACAGTTTAACCAGCGATTGAGTTGTGAGACTCTGCTGTAGAGCTCATCACTCCCCCTAACTGGGAGGGGGCCAGAGACAATTACTCGATGCCGACACATCTTTCTAGCTGATTTACACGCTGAAGCTATGTTACGCTTGGTGATCTCTGACTGTTTCATCCTAACATCGTTGGTGCCGACGTGGATAACAATATCTCTATACTCTCTACACTCGCCAGTTTTAGCTTTAGCCAGCACCATCTTCAGATTAGCCTTAACATCGGTAGCCCTGCCCCCTGGTAAACAGTGTATGATTCAGTGCTGGATGATTCATTTTAAGTCTAATACTGCGGGTAATGGAGTCGCCAATGACTGGAGTTTTCAATTTGTCAGAGCTAATAGCGGGAAGCTTCGGCGTCTCAGACCCCGTAACGGGAGGAGTAGAGACAAGAGAAGGCTCAGCCTCTGACTCCGACTCGCTGCCTAATGGGGAAAACCGGTTGAAAGTTTCTGCCGGCTGAATGAGCGACACCAGTTGAGCATTCCTACAGCATTTCCTTCCAGAAACCGTGAGAAAGTTGTCAGGCTGCAGGGACCGTGCAAGGGGATTTATACTAACGTTACTATCTGTACTTACTGGTGGCACAGACGCTGTTTCATCCTTTCCTACACTGAAATTACCCTTGCCTAACGTTTGCGCCTGAAGCTGGGCTTGTAGCACAGCTATCCTCGCCGTAAGGCGATCGTTCTCCTGTATATTATGAGTACAGCGACTGCAATTAGAAGGCATCACGTTAATGTTACTACTTAGCTTCGGCTGTGGGAGGTCCTGACGAACCATGTCCAGATAAAAGCGTCCGGAGTGAAAAAGTTGAGGGAAAAAAACAAATATAAACGGTAATTAAAAAGTAAAAACCGTAAAGTTGTCAGGTAGCAAAGTAGGTTGGCAACAAAACGCACAGCAACACGTAAACAAGTCTCATCGTCATCCAGCAAAGGCAGCAGCATAGTCCTAATCTACAGTACATGTACCATTTCTTCACCAACTAAGGAGTTGGGGAAACAAGTGTGGACTTGAACTGTGATAACTGCAGTGGCCAAAACAAGAACAGGTTTGTGTTCTGGTATCGTACCTGGCGGACCATGCACAAGCTCCACCAGTCTGGACCTTCACTTCCTGAACACAGGCCACACCAAGTTTGGCTCCGACTGCTTCGGCCTCATCAAGCAGCGCTTCAGAAGGACCAGAGTGAACACTGTCTGAGATTGATGGTGTTGTGAAGGACATCACTGTGACAGGGGTCAACATCCCACAGCTGGTTGGACTGGAGGATGGTGTGGTGCTGGTGGAAAGCTGTCTGGCAACAACACCTGACTCTGTACTTCAGGCCGCTGCCACAGATCAAGCAGTACATCAAGCATTGTGTGAGGTTATTCTTCTTATCGATACTTGGGAGGTGAATTGTTGTGCAAGGTTGCAAGTCTTCAAATTATTTTTGGGTTATTTCCTGTTTTACAGCTTCGATGCTCTGGAGACTGGTGTTGTTTTGTTTGACGAGGAGCGTTCGGACTCAGTTTGGACCAGGTTTCAGCTGCTGTGCAACGCTGACATCCTTACTCCCATAGATGGTCTGCCTGTACAACCACCACCCGGACTTGACACAGCTAGACAAACTTATCTTTTTAAGGAGATCAGGGAGTTTTGCGACGAAGAGGCTATGGACTGCACCAAAGTCAAGGGCAGGACAAAAACAGGCTCTCCAAATATAGATTCCCTTGTTTATGCGTGGTTCGGACGGACCTGTTATCAGCACTATCTGCAGTGCCTTTAATCAAATTGACTCTCTCCTAACACACACAGTACGTTGCTGCTACAATTTTTGATCCCACTGCTCAGCCACTTTACCTCTGATTGTACGCATACAACTACCTCGTCTATCACTATCGTTATTGATATTGTTTGTGTACATATTGCATATTTGATTTATATTGACGCTATCTATTTCTGATATTACTACCATGCAAGTAACCATTTGGCTGTACCGTTTACACTTTCTATAGAGACCCATCCACTTAGGCAAGACTTAACAAAATATTGACATATAAAATGAATATTGATATGTGTGGTGGTAGAGTTTTGTAACATACCACAACAATATCATGTGATAAGTGTCCACCACATAAATAATTGCCGCATGCATCTGTTTATGTACTGTACATGTGCACCTCACTCAGGTTTCAACTCAGGTTGCATGGCCTTAACTTATGTATGGAATACTGTGATAAGTGCATTTGTAACAGTGTATAAAGTATGCTAATGTACTGGCAGTGGTGTAAAGTACTTCAGTAAAAATTATTTAAAGTACTAAAGTATTTGCTGGGTGTATCTGTTCCTTAACTTTACTATTTATATTTTTGGCAACTTTTACTTTACTATATTCCGAAAGATAATGTACTTTTTACACCATACATCTTCCTGACACCCAAAATACTTGTTCCATTTTGACAGGAAAATTGTCCAATTCACACACTTATCAAGAGAAAATCCCTGGTCATCCCTGCTGCGTTTGATCTGGCAGACTCACTAAACACTAGATATCCCTCTAGTGGTGTGGGGGCTGTGCTTTGGCAAAGTCGGTGGGGTTGTATCCTTCCTGTTTGGCCCTGTCCGTGGGTATCATCGGATGGGGCCACAGTGTCTTCTGACCCCTCCTGTCTTAGCCTCCAGTATTTATGCTGCAGTAGTTTGTGTCGGGGGGCTAGGGTCAGTTTGTTATATCTGGAGTACTTTTCCCGTCTTATCCTTATTCCCGTCCTGTGTGAATTTAAGTATGCACTCTCTAATTCTCTCTTTCTATCTTTCTTTCTCTCTCTCTTTGCTGTCCCCAGTCCACCTGGCTGTGCTGCTGCTCCAGTTTCAACTGTTCTGCCTGCGGATATGGAATCCTGACCTGTTCACTGGACGTGCTACCTGTCCCAGACCTGCTGTTTTCAACTCTCTAGACACAGCAGGAGTGGTAGAGATTCTCTTAATGATCGGCTATGAAAAGCCAACTGACATTTACTCCTGAGGTGCTGACTTGCTGCAACCTCGACAACTACTGTGATTATTATTATTTGACCATGCTGGTCATTTATGAACATTTGGACATCTTGACCATGTTCCTTCATAGCCTGGTTCCTCTCTAGGTTTCGGCCTTTCTAGGGAGTTTTTCCACCATTTGATGTGGCTGAGGCTTATAGCATTTCTTTCACATGGCTCATCAATTTAGACAAGTGTGTCTGGGTAAGCATCATCTAATATTTATAAAATATTTTTATCTGGACATTTGTTTACCTGGAATATTTCCTTATTGTAGACTACTACTACTACCACTTTTAGTCTTAATCTTTACTACATTACTCACTGTTTAGCACATGACCTCACATGTGAATCCTTGGAGATGGGTGGGGCTGGCTTAAGAGGGTGTGAATAATCCTGAGTGTGTAGACAAAGGAGAGCTCTCCAGTAGGTACCAAAACATTCAAAGGCCCTTTTCTCAAAAGTGAGTTTACAACTTTATCAACTTTCAAAGCAGAATGACTTTCCCATTGTTCCTCAAAAATGCAGTGTATGATATACCATTTGGTAGCTCTGAGTCTCTACTTTTTACCAATGTAAAAAACACAATTTTAAATGTTTAAATAAGACCGAATCCAGGTGGTGAGTCACATATCATTGACTCTGTTGAACTGTACATAATTATGTACATTATGGCAGTTATTCACCTACCAATGCACAAGCATTGTTTAAAATGGCATACCTCTATTTATCCACTCAGGTTAAGTTTCATACATGAGCCAAATGCAATAACATTTAACAAAACAACCCTGTATTCTGTTTAAATCCCAATATGAGCTCCAGTGTAGTTCATTTGACAGTTGCTACTGAGCCAGTTATTCCCAGATGAAGTTGCTTTTTTACTTGTTGAAAAGAAGGAACTGATCTCTGCTCTGCCATGGACTAGTTAGTACAACAGGATCTAATCCAGGGAGCACTCCTAATGCAGTTGAACGTTTGTGTTATTGATTCAAATTAGCAATAGACATAGGTATGCACTGTAAAACATTTCCTGTAAACTGTACAGTATCTTACTGGCAGCAATAGGCCAGTAAGTTACTGTAATTTATGGGTGGGGCTGTATTGTAATTTATTTTACAGTACAGCTACTGTAATACATTTTACGGTACAACGTTACTGTAATCTAATTTATAGCACAAAGTCAGTTACTGTAATTTAATTTACAGTACCAATTACAACATGAGTTGAATTACCCAGTGACATTTTTGAAAAAATTACAGTATTTTACTGTATTCTGTGGGGGTAAAGCATTCTCACTCATGGGTGCAACAAATATAGCCTCTTACAAGGCACGCCTTAAAATATGTTAATGAGCCAGATACTTCCCCCCCCTCACTTTCCCACAATGCACCATAATTAAGTAAAATGGTGCCAACAGACATGGCAGCTCTGCTTCTAGCTCTATAAGCTGAATTGTTAGATACTACTGCATTGTTGGAGCTAGGAACAAGCATTTCACTACACCCGCAACATCTGCTAAATATGTGTGATGAATAAAAATGTATTTGATTTGATTAATTCTGTAAAACATGCACGGTATTTTACTGTGCATTCTACAGTGTAGAATTTCTCTGTTGAAATTACAGAAACGTCTTACAGTGTAGCTGTTGCACCCAGTAATGATTGAAATGATTCAGATCGACTTTTGAAATAAAACCTATGTGCCTCGCCTAAAAGACACGGTATAATAACTGGAAGAATGGCTTGCATTGTTTATCCAATTATTATTACTCTGAGCACTGTATATTGCTTTGCATTGTTAATTGATGATTAGAAAAGTGGCTATTGTGTGACAAATAATACCATCTGCTAATCTATCAAGTGTGTATAATATACAGTTAACCTTATTGCTACAGCCCATAACCCAGTTTGGTCAGAAGCAACTTTTTCTCCAATTCTAGAGGAAAATAGTACTATCCAGAGGTGAATTAATCAGATATGTTTCCGGCCGCACATCCTCCAAGCTTAATGAATAAATGACAAACCTTCATAATTTTCAAATATCTTCATTCAAATTATGTTTTGGAAGAGTTAATCACACACATACATTCAGAAAATCTTCAATCCTTTAGTCATCTGGAGTGTGGGCTGTAGCACCTATTACAACAATTTATTTTCAGCTTTGTCCGTGTTTAAGAAGTGCATTGAAGCATGTTCCCAGGTCAAATTGCCAGGTTGTTTTCCATACGTTTATAAAGTGTAGGTGGTTCTAACCCCCATTCACCCTCCACTTGTCAACTTTTAAATAAAAAGAGGCCCTCTTGCCAACATTTTACTTAAACAAAAAAATGACTCCACAAACACAAAGTTACAAATGACCAACTAAATATTCCCCCAGGCTGGCCTGCAAATATTATTAGGGACTCCATTTTCAATGACAATAGGATAGGATGTATTTCTGCAGGTGTTCGCCACATTGGAAACCAAGCTGGAGAAGGAAAGTGAAGTCAGAGAGACAGGTACTTGGCAGTGCATACAGAGTAATGCAGCTTAAATAAACCACCCCCACTTTGCTTCACACAGATGTGAAGCACAGATTTATTACAAAAGCTGAAACATTTCCATTAGTATGTCTAGCCATAATGAAGCACCATATTATTCTGTTGGGCAGAGAATGAAAATAGAAGGAAACAGACAAATTATCTGTCTCATAAGGAATGTCTTGATGCAAGGAACAGTGGGCCAAATTTGGTAACTGGAGACCAGAAACTATACATACCATTGATACCTTTGCCTCTCATATTCAGGAATAGGTTCTGGTAACTTTGTGAAAATAGGTTACACTAAAAGTGTTACAACAAACTCAAAAACCAATCGAGCACTTCTGAGCTCATTGTATCATATCAAAGAATAGTGTACAGTAACTCTCACGAGTCTGACTATGTTTGTTTGAATGTGTGTGAGTATGTGAGTGAAGGAATGTGAGAATATGTCTCAGACATATTCGATACGTACCCAAATGAAACTGCCTATTTCTCAGGCCCAGAATCTAGAATATGCATATAATTGTCATATTAGGATAGAAAACTAAAGTTTCCAAAACTGTCAAAATATTGTCTGTGAGTATAACAGAACTGATATTGCAGGCGAAAACCTGAGGAAAATCCAACCCGGAAGTGCTGTTTTTCCTGAAAGCTCTCTGTTCCATTGCATTCCTTCCCTCCATTTAAAGGGATATCAACCAGATTCCTTTTCCCATGGCTTCCACATGGTGTGAACAGTCTTTAGACATAATTTCAGGCTTTTATTTTGAAAAATTAGCGAGAAAGATCACATCGCGTGGCTGGGTGGCTGGGTGCCAGCAACGTTTTGCATGCGCCAACAGAGTTTGGGCAGACATTTTCTCTCTCTCTCCTATTGAAGAAGCTACAGTCCGGTTGAAATATAATCGATTATATATTGTAAAAACAACCCAAGGATTGATTAGAAAAAACATTTGACATGTTTCTACGAACTTTACGGATACTATTTGGAATTTGTTTGCCCCGGCATGACCGCTCGAGCCTGTGGATTTCTGAACATAACGCCAACTAAATGGAGGTTTTTAGATATAAAAATAATCTTTATGGAACAAAAGGAACATTTATTGTGTAACTGGGAGTCGCGTGAGTGCAAACATCCAAAGATCATCAAAGATTCATTTTATTGCTTTTCTGACTTTCGTGACCAATCTACTTTGCTGCTAGCTGTTTGTAATGTTTTGTCTGCTGAGAGAGATGTCCTTACATAAACGCTTTGTGTGCTTTCGCCGAAAAGCTTTTTTGAAATCTGACATGCCAGGTGGATTAACAACAAGCTAAACTGTGTGTTGCTATAATGCACTTGTGATTTCATGAAAATTTAACATTTTTAGTCATTTAATTTGAATTTGGCGCTCTGCAATTCAGCGGATGTTGACGAAAATGGGATGGGATGGGTGGGTGCATCAAGAAGTTAAGGCTAGGGGGCAGTATTTATGGTGTAAATCCTAATTTACATATTCCCCATGGTGCCTTTTCTTTTTGAGTGAGTAGTAGAAGACACTACTACACCATGAAGCAAAGATAAATGACAAATAAGAATTGTAAAAAGCTTTGGAGCACCTTAAATGAAATGTTGGGCTAAAAGCATTGTAAACTGTCATGGTCAAAACATGTTGATACAACAGTAGCGAAGTATGTATGAGAAGTATGAGAAGTATGTCCATAATACAGTACTGCTCTGCCTTCTTAACAGCACTATCAACAAGGTAGGTCCTACAGACTCTAGGTTTGCTGTACCTGGACTACTGTTCAGTCGTGTGGTCAGCTGCCACAAAGGAGGATCTCAGAAAAGAGACATACAAAGGTGCAGAAACACATACACATGAGTGTTGTATAGAGGTCCTGGATGGCAGGCAGCTTAACCCCCAGTGATGTACTGGGCCGTACACACTACCCTATGTAGTGCCTTGTAGTCGGAGGCTGAGCAGCTACCATACCAGGCAGTGATGCAACCAATGCTCTCGATGTTGCAGCTGTAGAACCTTGAGGATCTGAGGACCCATGCCATATCGTTTTAGTTTCCTGAGGGGAAATAGGCTTTGTCATAACTTCTTCTTGGTGTGTTTGGACCATTCTAGTTTGTTGGTGATGTGGACACCAAGGAACATGAAACTCTCAACTTGCTCCACTACAGTCCCCTCGATGAGAATGGGGGAGTGCTTGGTTCTCCTTTTCCTGTAGTCCACAATCATCTCCTTTGTCTTGATTATGTTGAGAGAGAGGTCGTTATTCTGGCACCACCCGGCCAGGTCTCGGACCTCCTCCTTATAGGCTGTCTCGTCGTCAGTGACCACTGTTGTGTCGTCTGCAAACTTGATGACGTTAGAGTCGTGCCTGGCCATGCTGTAGTGGATAACAGGGAGTACAGGAGGGGACTAGGCACACACCCCTGAGGGTCCAGTGTTGAGGATCAGTCTGGAAGATGTGTTGTGACCTACCCTTACCACCTGGGGGTAGCCCGTCAGGAAGTCCAGGATCCAGTTGCAGAGGGAGATGTTTAGTCCCAAGATCCTTAACTTAGTGATGAGCTTTGAGGGCACTAGGGTGTTGAACGCTGAGCTGTAGTCAATGAATAGCATTCTCAAGTAGGTGTTCCTTTTGTCCATGTGGGAAAGGGCAGTGTGGAGTGCAATAGAGATTGCATCATCTGTGGATCTGTTTGAGTGGTATGCAAATTGGAGTGGGTCTAGGGTTTCTGGGATAATGGTGTTAATGTGAGCCATGACCAGCCTTTCAAAGCACTTCATGGCTACGGACGTGGGTGCTACGAGTCTGTAATCATTTAGGCAGGTTACCTTAGTGTTCTTGGGCACAGGGACTATGGTGGTCTGCTTGAAGCATGTTGGTATTACAGACTCAATCAGGGACATGTTGAAAATGTCAGTGAAGACACCTGCCAGTTGGTCAGCACATGCCCGGAGCACACATCCTGGTAATCTGTCTGGCCCAGTGGCCTTGTGAATGTTGACCTGTTTAAAGGTCTTACTCACGTCGGCTACGGAGTGTGTGATCACACAGTCGTCCAGAACAGCTGGTGCTCTCATGCATGCCCTCAGTGTTGCTTGCCTCGAAGCGAGCATAGAAGTGATTTAGCTCGTCTGGTAGGCTTGTGTCACTGGGCATCTCGCCGCTGTGCTTCTTTTTGTAGTCTAATATAGTTTGCAGGCCCTTCGACATCCGACGAGCATCGGAGCCGGTGTAGGTGTAGTTCAATATTAGTCCTGTATTGGTGCTTTGCCTGTTTGATGGTTATTCTGAGGGCGTAGCAGGATTTCTTATAAGCGTCCGAGTTAGAGTTCCGCTGCTTGAAGACGGCAGCTCTACCCTTTAGCTCAGTGCGGATGTTGCCTGTAAATCCATGGTTTCTGGTTGGGGTATGTATGTACAGTCACTCACTGTGGGGACAACATCATAGATGCACTTATTGATGAAGCCAGTGACTGATGTGGTGTACTCCTCAATGCCATCGGAGGAATCCCAGAACATATTCCAGTCTGTGCTAGCAAAACAGTCTTGTAGCTTAGCATCTGACCACTTCTTGATTGACTCGAGTCACTGGTGCTTCCTGCAATAGTGTTTGCTTGTAAGCAGGAATCCAGAGGATGGAATTATGGTCAGATTTGCCAAATGGGGGCGAGGGAGAGCTTTGTATGCGTCTCTGTGTGTGGTGTAAAGGTTGTCTAGAGTTTTTTTCCCTCTGGTTTCACATTTAACATGACTGATTACAGAGTACCATTTCAGTAACAGGTGCAATAAATCGAACTAACTGATTGGATTAGTTTATCTTTGTGTAGAATAGAGCCCCGCAGCGGAGGTGTCATAATGGCCATAGAACCTAGTGGTAAAACAGGGAAATGCCTCAAATTGTTTTTCCACCATTAATCAGTCATCCCATATGCTGTATTAGAGAAAAGGTCATTTTTTATCCTACCTCATCTTAAACGGCATTGACCACCACTAGCCTACACAAAACAGTAAAACAGGGAAATCCCTCCAATTGTTTTTCCGCCTTATTTTAAGTGTTTCTAAAGTCCCCTATGAGAAAAATGAATGGTGGAAAGATAATTGGAACCAGTTCCTTGTTTGACCTCTAGGTTTTATGGGTATTATGACTCATACTGTGGTACTCTATAAGACGAATCAATCAATCAATGTAGGCGCAAAAACACATATTGCAAGTAGAGCATGCTGGGAAATATGACAATGGTGGATTTGGTTTTGATGAGATTGTTTGCGGGGATTCGATTAATCTGTTCCGGTGCCCAGGTAGGCGTGTTTTGCACCAGGTGAAAGTTGATTGCATTCGTTTTGGAACCGGGCTGCCACCCGAGCATGAGCAAAGTGCCTGTTCAAAGCCCACGCCAAAGTCGGCTCAGTGACGTAGGAACAGTGGAGTGGAACAGTGGAGGCTGCTGAGGGGAGACAGCTCATAATAATGGCTGAAACGGAGCGAATGGAATTCAAACATATATTTTATGGAAAAGAGATCTTGTATGTTTCTGGATGATGCACCATGGTGCCTTGTTGACAACATAACTGAGTGCACTGTAAAAAATGATTTGTTGTTTCAACTTATTATTTCCAGTCATCTAGTTGCGTAGCCTTTTTCAAGCTCAGAGTACTTCACATTTCAATTTATCCTAGCTTTTATTCAATTTATTTTTGACTAACAATATATGTTAATTTGATGTTTGTTAATTGTTAATTTAATATTATTTGAATCAACTTACACCTGTTATGTTAACAATAAATGTGGAGTTCGAATAACTAAAGCTACATTATTGTTGACAAATAAAAGACGGTTAAGTCCACTGCTTCATTTCAGTGTAACTTACTATTCATAACACAGTTATGATAACTACATTTATAGTTTACATAACAAAATTGTCTAAGCTAGGATAACGTGACATTGTTAAGTGCTCTGAGCTTGACAAAGGCCACGCAAATAGATGACTGGTAATAATAAGTTGAAACAACCTTAAAGCTGGAGTTCTGTACTAAAGCCAGTTACATCAATTTATAAAAGAGTTAACCATTTTCCATTATAACTTACTGTTCTGAGTTTAATCTTTTTCCAATTTTGTTGTCAACATTTAATAAAGTTATCATAACTAATAATACAGTTATGACAACTACATTTAAAGTTTACATAACAAAATTGTCTAAGCTAGCAAGTTCCGGCGCCGACAGAGATGGCCGCCTCGCTTCGCGTTCCTAGGAAACTATGCAGTTTTTTGTTTTTTTACGTGTTATTTCTTACATTAGTACCCCAGGTCATCTTAGGTTTCATTACATACAGTCGAGAAGAGCTACTGAATATAAGATCAGCGTCAACTCACCATCAGTACGACCAAGAATATGTTTTTCGCGACGCGGATCCTGTGTTCTGCCTTACAAACAGGACAACGGAGTGGATCCCATGCAGCGACCCAAAAAAACGACTCAGAAAAAGAGGGAAACGAGGCGGTCTTCTGGTCAGACTCCGGAGACGGGCACACCGTGCACCACTCCCTAGCATTCTTCTTGCCAATGTCCAGTCTCTTGACAACAAGGTTGATGAAATCCGAGCAAGGGTAGCATTCCAGAGGGACATCAGAGACTGTAACGTTCTTTGCTTCACGGAAACATGGCTCACTGGAGAGACGCTATCCGAGGCAGTGCAGCCAACGGGTTTCGCCGACAGAAACAAACATCTTTCTGGTAAGAAGAGGGCTAACGAGACATGGTGTGATGAAAGAAACATACAGGAACTCAAATCCTTCTGTTCACCTGATTTAGAATTCCTCACAATCAAATGTAGACCGCATTATCTACCAAGAGAATTCTCTTCGATTCTAATCACAGCCGTACATATCCCCCCCCAAGCAGACACATCGATGGCTCTGAACGAACTTTATTTAACTCTTTGCAAACTGGAAACCATTTATCCGGAGGCTGCATTCATTGTAGCTGGGGATTTTAACAAGGCTAATCTGAAAACAAGACTGCCAAAATTTTATCAGCATATCGATTGCGCAACCAGGGGTGGAAAGACCTTGGACCATTGTTACTCTAACTTCCGCGACGCATATAAGGCCCTTCCCCGCCCCCCTTTCGGAAAAGCTGACCACGACTCCATTTTGTTGATCCCTGCCTACAGACAGAAACTAAAACAAGAGGCTCCCACGCTGAGGTCTGTCCAACGCTGGTCCGACCAAGCTGACTCCACACTCCAAGACTGCTTCCATCACGTGGACTGGGATATGTTTCGTATTGCGTCAGATAACAATATTGACGAATACGCTGATTCGGTGTGCGAGTTCATTAGAACGTGCGTTGAAGATGTCGTTCCCATAGCAACGATTAAAACATTCCCTAACCAGAAACCGTGGATTGATGGCAGCATTCGCGTGAAACTGAAAGAGCGAACCACTGCTTTTAATCAGGGCAAGGTGTCTGGTAACATGACCGAATACAAACAGTGCAGCTATTCCCTCCGCAAGGCTATCAAACAAGCTAAGCGTCAGTACAGAGACAAAGTAGAATCTCAATTCAACGGCTCAGACACAAGAGGCATGTGGCAGGGTCTACAGTCAATCACGGACTACAGGAAGAAATCCAGCCCAGTCACGGACCAGGATGTCTTGCTCCCAGGCAGACTAAATAACTTTTTTGCCCACTTTGAGGACAATACAGTGCCACTGACACGGTCTGCAACAAAAACATGCGGTCTCTCCTTCACTGCAGCCGAGGTGAGTAAGACATTTAAACATGTTAACCCTCGCAAGGCTGCAGGCCCAGACGGCATCCCCAGCCGCGCCCTCAGAGCATGCGCAGACCAGCTGGCCGGTGTGTTTACGGACATATTCAATCAATCCCTATACCAGTCTGCTGTTCCCACATGCTTCAAGAGGGCCACCATTGTTCCTGTTCCCAAGAAAGCTAAGGTAACTGAGCTAAACGACTACCGCCCCGTAGCACTCACTTCCGTCATCATGAACCCTACCTGACACCCTAGAACCACTCCAATTTGCTTACCGCCCAAATAGGTCCACAGACGATGCAATCTCAACCACACTGCACACTGCCCTAACCCATCTGGACAAGAGGAATACCTATGTGAGAATGCTGTTCATCGACTACAGCTCGGCATTCAACACCATAGTACCCTCCAAGCTCGTCATCAAGCTCGAGACCCTGGGTCTCGACCCCGCCCTGTGCAACTGGGTACTGGACTTCCTGACGGGCCGCCCCCAGGTGGTGAGGGTAGGCAACAACATCTCCTCCCCGCTGATCCTCAACACTGGGGCCCCACAAGGGTGCGTTCTGAGCCCTCTCCTGTACTCCCTGTTCACCCACGACTGCGTGGCCACGCACGCCTCCAACTCAATCATCAAGTTTGCGGACGACACAACAGTGGTAGGCTTGATTTTTTATTTTTTTTACTTTATTTTACCTTTATTTAACCAGGCAAGTCAGTTAAGAACAAATTCTTATTTTCAATGACGGCCTAGGAACAGTGGGTTAACTGCCTGTTCAGGGGCAGAACGACAGATTTGTACCTTGTCAGCTAGGGGGTTTGAACTCTCAACCTTCCGGTTACTATTCCAACGCTCTAACCACAAGGCTACCCTGATTACCAACAACGACGAGACGGCCTACAGGGAGGAGGTCCCTCGGAGGGCCCTCGGAGTGTGGTGTCAGGAAAATAACCTCACACTCAACGTCAACAAAACTAAGGAGATGATTGTGGACTTCAGGAAACAGCAGAGGGAACACCCCCCTATCCACATCGATGGAACAGTAGTGGAGAGGGTAGCAAGTTTTAAGTTCCTCGGCATACACATCACAGACAAACTGAATTGGTCCACTCACACAGACAGCATCGTGAAGAAGGCGCAGCAGCGCCTCTTCAACCTCAGGAGGCTGAAGAAATTCGGCTTGTCACCAAAAGCACTCACAAACTTCTACAGATGCACAATCGAGAGCATCCTGGCGGGCTGTATCACCGCCTGGTATGGCAACTGCTCCGCCCTCAACCGTAAGGCTCTCCAGAGGGTAGTGAGGTCTGCACAACGCATCACCGGGGGCAAACTACCTGCCCTCCAGGACACCTACACCACCCGATTTACAGGAAGGCCATAAAGATCATCAAGGACATCAACCACCCGAGCCACTGCCTGTTCACCCCGCTATCATCCAGAAGGCGAGGTCAGTACAGGTGCATCAAAGCTGGGACCGAGAGACTGAAAAACAGCTTCTATCTCAAGGCCATCAGACTGTTAAACAGCCACCACTAACGTTGAGTGGCTGCTGCCAACACACTGACTCAACTCCAGACACTTTAATAATGGGAATTGATGGGAAATTATGTAAATATATCACTAGCCACTTTAAACAATGCTACCTTATATAATGTTACTTACCCTACATTATTAATCTCATATGCATACGTATATACTGTACTCTATATATCATCGACTGCATCCTTATGTAATACATGTATCACTAGCCACTTTAACTATGCCACTTTGTTTACATACTCATCTCATATGTATATACTGTACTCGATACCATCTACTGTATCTTGCCTATGCTGCTCTGTACCATCACTCATTCATATATCCTTATGTACATATTCTTTATCCCCTTACACTGTGTATAAGACAGTAGTTTTGGAATTGTTAGTTAGATTACTTGTTGGTTATTACTGCATTGTCGGAACTAGAAGCACAAGCATTTCGCTACACTCGCATTAACATCTGCTAACCATGTGTATGTGACAAATAAAATTTGATTTGATTTGATTAAGCAAGGATAAGGTGACATTAAGTGCTCCGAGCTTGAAATAGGCCACGCAACTAGATGACTGGAAATAATAAGTTAAAACAACATTCAAGTGTGAGTTCTGTTCTAAAGCCACATTTTAAAGACTTAACCATTTGCCATCCTTGTTCAATCCACATGTACTTAAGTCAAGCCTACTTTCATGTTAAGTTATTGTAACACAGAGTTGTCAACCTGTTTGGCACACAGTGGCTACAATCTGTCAGTGTGTTCGCTACTGGTGTTGAAGTCAGGTGCAGGAGAGCAGAGAGTTGTGATCAGGCACCCTCTTTAAACGGACACAACAGCGTCAAACCTCCAGCCAATATGCAAACGAGAAATGCCCAAAATACAGTCACAAAAACAAACGTCAATAATCCAACCTCCTATGGGTTACCCAAGAATACCCAGGGGGGAAACAACCAGCCTGGCGCAGCACACTGAATATGTAACAAAACAATTTGTTTTGCCGGTGACGTCAACAGCCAAACGCCGCCCGAACAAGGAGAGGAGCTGAATTCGGTGGAAGTCGTGATGTGATACGAGCAAGTCAAGCAGGCCACACATAAATAAATAACTATAATATTAGTGACATAACAGACAAGCTTGCCACAGGCTGCACTCAACAAAATTACTTTGACTAAATTAAACATGTAAACTTCATATAACCCAGTATGTACAGTTGAACAAAGTTCAGATTTAGTAAAGCTCATCTCCATTTTAAAATGAGTTTATATTTACAATGATTTATTTACTATCAAGAATACATTGATTGATTCAACAACTTACATTGAAATCCATGAATTCCATCTAGCTTGTAATGACAAAATAGTCCAATCGTGTATTTCAGAACATTTATTACACTATGTATTAACAAACAAATACATTTGCAACAATGTATTGTTCCCTAGAACGCATTTTGAGATGCATGTCTTTGGGTGCATTTAAACAGGAAGACAAATTCTGCTGTCACTGATCTAAATTTGATCTTTTAACCAATATCGGCTAAGATTTTTTTTATTTAAGATAAATGTTTTGCCAAACTTTTATTTTATTTTTTATTGTGTACTATTTGTAGGTTTTCTATATCACAGTGTCATCAGTGGCACCTCTGAAACAAGTGGCACTTCTTAGACATTAGAAACTTGCTTACTGGTACCGAGCACACACACAACGTTTTAAATCATCCATGCAAGCAGTGCTGTGGTCTGATTCGAGTCCTGATTATAATGACTTGTGTCTTGACTTGAACCTGGTTGGGGCTACACCTTGTTCAGTCATGTAAAGTTAACTGGGATGTATTCATTACGCCAAATAAAACATTTAGTTTAGTTTAGTTTAGTTTTATAAAGTACTTCTATTTCATAATTGACATTCTGAAGCACACATGCCAAATGAAAATAACATGCTAAATAAAACTAAAATGTAGCAAATAACGCCATTACACTTATTTGACTTGCGTAAATAACATTTAGGTTATGTGAACCCCAGTGTTTTGCTCAAACATCTACCACTGGGACTCTGACTTAATCCACAATCAAACTCCTAATTTGACTCCTACTAAAGAACATCCCTGCACGCAGGCACATGACTTGAAAAAGGCTTTTAAAGATGTCATTGTGTAGGATAGGTTTGCAAGTATAGTCACCCAAATACTTCACAAGCAACTCTTCTCTACACAAATAGAGAAAAAAATAAATATATATGCACCGTCTTTGTGGTTTACACGGTCAGTGATAACTCCAACAATGAATATGCTTTCATTGTCTCCATGTTCTGTTATCAAACAATCAAAGTCCAGTTGCACTTTCAGAAAAACGTCCTATTACAATCATTTACGGGGTAATAAGTAATGTTAACCTAGTAATAATAAACATGCCCATATAAACATGCCCTAAACGCTCATTACATCAGTGCAGAGCAAGCCGTTTGGGGTGTTCTAGACCTCATGTATGATCACATGCTTTATCACAAGAGAATGTTTACAATTCCAGCTGGCAATGGGTTGTCTGCTTGAGAACCCTCCACTACAACGAGAACACCAATTTTTAACTCCATGTTGACTTCCTCCTTTTATCTGTGATTTTATAGGAGAATCGAAATTATGTTTCTGGACTCTTATTCCACTGTCCAATAAACCCATACTCATGTGTAAATGGCACCATTCAAACATGGTTTTATGGCACATAAATTAAAATTCAAACACTGAGCAAAGACAACCTTCCGTATGGTTTCTAAGACAAGTTGGTGTTGAGTGTGAAAAATGGAAACATTTTCAGGATGCACTGTAGTTAATGGGAAGAGATGACAGCAAATCAATGGTCTCTAACAAAAGACAGTTGTAGTTTCTAGACTTCTTCTTCATCCCTAGCATAGCATTATGCCTTGCTAGCAGCAGGCAACCTTGTTACGAAAATCAGAAAAGCAATCAAATTAAATCGTTTACCTTTGATGAACTTCGGATGTTTTCACTCACGAGACTCCCGGGTAGATAGCCAAAGTTCATTCTTTTCCCAAAATATTATTTTTGTAGGCAAAATAGCTCCGTTTGTTCTTCACGTTTGGCTGAGAAATCGCCGTTACGAAAACAGCGAAAAATATTCAAAATTAGCTCCATAATATCGACAGAAACATGGCAAACGTTGTTTATAATCAATCTTCAAGGTGTTTTTCAAATATCTATTCGATAATATGTCCGTCGGGACAATTCGTTTTTCAGTAGGACCGATTGGAGTAATGGCTACCTCTGTATTTTACGAGAGAGTCACACTGGGAGCCGTGTTTTCTATCCTAAGCTGTCAATTATATGCATATTCTAGCATCTTGTCCTGACAAAATATCCCGTTTAAAACGGGAATGTGTTTCCCCAAAAAATGAAAATACTGCCCCTAGAGTCGTAACATTAATGGGAAGAGATGACAGCAACAGTCTCTAACAAAAGACGGTTGTAGTTTGTAGACTGAAGGTCACACGTAAAAATAGGGTAACTTAAATCTTCCCAAAACTGAGATTTGTATGATTTAGGCAAATAACAGCATTGTTGTCGGAGTAATAAACTCAACTACTGTGAGTAAAACAAAAACACACCAATTAGTTGACGAAGAAGAACGAAGAAGACGGTTCTTCAGCCCATGCACTTTTGCTGTACAGTTTTCTGCACCAATCTTCCAGAATATTTTCTGAACTACCTCTAAAGCATACATCAAACAGTTTGGGTAATCCATGGTCAGACAATAAAGAAGTCCAATCAAAGCAGCAAAGGTATTTGGGACATTGTGAAGCTCATGTATGATCACCTGCTCTTCTATCACAAGGGCAACGTCCACATTGTCAACTGGCATTGGGTCATCTGCTGCAGCTCCTTCCACAACAATAAGGATACAAAAAACAGAACAAAAATAGGCAAAGATTAGAGGGATTTCCTAACAAAGCATCTTCCAATACAATTTTTCTGTGATACTATTCGCAAATGTACTGTTGTATATTGATGGGGGGTGGCAGGTAGCCTAATGGTCAAGAGCGTTGCTCCTAGTAAACAAGCATGGTCCTTACTTAAACCTTTCTAGGCTAGGGGGGGGGGGGGGTATTTTCACGTCCGGATGAAAAGCATGCCCAAAGTAAACTGCTTGCTACTCAGGCCCAGAAGCTAGGATATTGTCATGCCCTGACTTGAGTATTCTGTTTTCTTTTATATATTTTGGTTAGGTCAGGGTGTGACGAGGGAGGTATGAGTGTTTTTGTCTCATGTAGGGTGTTTGTACTGTCTAGGGGTTTTGTAGATTTATGGGGTTGTTTCCATCTAGGTGTTTATGTAGGTCTATGGTTGCCTAGATTGGTTCTCAATTAGAGGTAGGTGTTTATCGTTGTCTCTGATTGGGTGCCATATTTAGGCTGCCATCTTCTTTGGGTATTTCGTGGGTTATTGTCTATGTTATATGTTAGCACATTGTTTATATAGCAGTCACGTTTGTCTTATCGTTTTATTTAAGTGTTCTTCATACAATAAAGAATATATTCTAACCACGCTGTGCTTTAGTCTACTCCATACGATGATCGTGACAGATATGCATATTATTAATAGATTCGATAGTGATAGAAAACACTGAAGTTTCTAAAACTGTTTGAATGATGTCTGAGTTTAACAGAACTTATTTGGCAGGCGAAACCCCGAGGACAAACCATCCAGGATTTTTTTTGTGTGTTTTCAATGAGTTTTCTATTTGGAACTAGATTTCTAAGCCTCTTGTTTGTAGTTCCTATCGCTTCCACTGGATGTCAACAGAAGAAACCTAGAGATTTCTAGCTCTTCAAAGGTAAGGCATGAATTATATCGTTATTCCTGAGTTGTGTCCCGGCGGGATGAAATATGATAGTCTGTGTTTGATGCGGTGCTGTCCTCAGATAATCGCATGGATAATCGCATGGTTTGCTTTCGCCGTGAAACCTTTTTTAAATCTGACACCGTGGCTATATTGACAAGAAGTCAAGCTTTAATTTGACATATTGCATGTGTATTTTCAAGAATGTTAAATATTTGCAATTCTGTAGTTTGAATTTGGTGCCCTGCACTTTTACTGTATGTTGGTCAGTTGGGACGATGGTGTCCCGTATAGGTTTAAGGTTTAAGCACGTAAAACAACCATGATTACTCCCAGGTCTTGATAGAATGCGTTCTTAGTTGAGGTAAAACATGTCTGTTCTTTATCTATTTGCAAAAAACAATTGATTGTCCGCTATTAGCGCCGCAAAAGCCCATGGTCTGAAAATGAGTGGAAAACCATGTAAAGCCTCATCTATCATTTAGTGCTGTTTTGGCAATCAGCTCTTTCCACAACATTCATTATATTAAAAGGTGCACTCTGTACAATTCCACCTCAACTACTTTCTTTTTAAATGATCAGCTTACAAAATCTGTAAACTATATTTCTAGATATTTATAAAAATAAAAAAATAAAATTTTTAAACAAGATATTTTGTCACGAAAAGAAGCTCGACTATGCATATAATTGACAGCGTTGGAAAGAAAACACTGACGTTTCCAAAACTGCAAAGATATTGTCTGTGAGTGCCACAGAACTGATGTTACAGGGAAAAAAACAGATAAAAATACAATCAGGAAGTGACGTATTTTTTGAAACTGCCTCATGGCAATGACTCATATAAGTATGGCTGTGGAGGAGCTAGGAGTCAGCTTACCTTTTCCACGTTTTCCCCAAGGTGTCTGCAGCATTGTGACGTATTTGTAGGCATATCATTGGAAGATTGACCCTAAGAGACTACATTTACCAGGGGGTCGCTTGGTGTCCTCCATTGCAATTATTGCGTAATCTCCAGCTGCAAGAACTTTTCCGTTTGCTACTGAGGAGAAACCCAACTGCCACGAAGGATTTATCATCGAATAGATATGTGAAAAACACCTTGAGGATGATTCTAAACAACGTTTGCCATGTTTCTGTCGATATATTATGGAGTTAATTTGGAAAAAAGTTTGGCGTTGTAGTGAATGAATAAAAATATAAAAAAATCTTAGCCAAAAGTGATGAACAAAACGGAGCGATTTCTCCTACACAAATAATATTTTGGGGAAAAAATGAACATTTGCTATCTAACTGAGAGTCTCCTCATTGAAAACATCCAAAGTTCTTCAAAGGGAAATGATTTTATTTGAATGCTTTTCTTGTTTTTGTGAAAATGTTGCCTGCTGAATGCTAGGCTTAATGCTATGCTAGGCTATCAATACTCTTACACAAATGCTTGTGTAGCTTTGGTTGAAAAGCATATTTTGAAAATCTGAGATGACAGTGTTGTTAACAAAAGGCTAAGCTTGTGTTTGAATATATTTATTTCATTTCATTTGCGATTTCCATGAATAGAAAAAGTTGCGTTATGCTAATGCATTATAGTATTTCTGTCGATTCCTCAGCCAAGCAGGATGAACAAACGTCACGTTTCGCCTACAAAAATATTATTTTTGGAAAAAAGGAACATTTGCTATCTAACTGGGAGTCTCCTGAGTGAAAGCATCTGAAGTTCTTCAAAGGTTCTTCTTTTCATCAAGAAGGATTATATGCAAGAAGAGATTCAGAAAATAATTGTTGCTTCTCTTATTTTTGTGAAAATGTTGCCTGCTGCCAGCACAGCATTATGCCATGCTAAACTTACACAAATGCTTGTCTAGCGTTGGCTGTAACGCATATTTTGAAAATCTGAGATGACAGTGTTGTTAACAAAAGGCTAAGCTTGTGTTTGAATATATTTATTTCATTTCATTTGCGATTTTCATGAATAGGAAAAGCTTCGTTATGGTAATGTGCTTGAGGCAATGATTACGCTCCCGGAGACGGGATTGCTCGTCGCTAGAGGTTAAAGCAAAACTGATTGCAATTCCTGTTCAAATGGCAGAATCAGCACTGCATGGTGTAGGGATTAATTGTAATATCAAAATCCCTTTTTTATATTTTAAAAACAAGAAATATAATTTTTTTACAGCTTTTGTATATAATTTGGAATTCCTCACAATGCCACTTTAATTCTGTTAATTTTCTAACAATAGGGAATTTAACAGATCACTGAAGGCACTGCAGTATTGTGTGCTGCCATACAGTACACCAGGGATGTGTGATGCTAAAGCTTGAGCATAATTACATCTCACAACCGTCAACAACAGCTATCAATAGTTGTTTACATGGTAGTTAGGCATTATCAGCCAAACCTAGTATTGTGTTTAATGTATGGTCCTGATTTTTGCTTTGCACAGTCCAAGATAAAGTTGTCCAAGATAAAGATTGAGTTTCTCCTGGACAAAAAAGCATGCTAAATCACTATTCTCAACTGAATGTCTAGCAAGGGAGAAAGGCTGAGTAAACGTAGAACAAATAAAACATTGCTAAAAGAGATGTCCTTATATACTGTAGTTGGTGTGTTATAATCACTTCAGATGGCGACAGACATTCATAGGAACATTCATAGGAAATTTCACTCCTGGGAGTGGTTAGAGAGCATAAGGTTATGCTGTAGGGTTGTATACCTCACATGTCTTCAAAAAGTTGGTAGTCTTGCCACAGGAAGTACGGCAAGCCTTGGCGCACAACCTCTCTCTTCTTTTGATTGGAACACTAACAACAAAAGCACAATTAACCACTAGGCTACCCTGCCGCCACAGTTACAGCTTGTATAATGTGACATCTGTAATTTTTCTGAGCCCTGTAATGTTAAGCAGTACTTTTCTCATTTGAGAAGTCATTTCATCAAGAAGGATTATATGCAAGAAGAGATTCAGAAAATAAGTCCTGATTGGGTAACTGTGCCCTGGTTGATTGTTTTGGTGCACTGGCAGTTTAGGCACCCCTTTAAGGCATAGTGGCCTTGTCCTTAAAATTTCTCCCCTAGTATGTGATGCTCTTCAAACAGGTTGCACTGGAGTTCATGAGACTGGTGTCTGTGGACCTCAAGAAGACATGTTATGAAGGCCTGGACAGGAATCTTTCCAAGCTCCTTGAATTCCACCGGGCCAAGAGTGGTGGAGGGATGGAGCTAAAACACCTTATGGACAGTCTTGACAAAGACGTAGGTTTGATTATATTGACATTAAACTCTTTTGTACATTTATTACCTACGTTTTGGTGTATTGATAATTGCAACTTTTTTTAAATACACATCAATATTGGGGATGAGACCTTAACATTGACAACCACATTAACAATGGGTACAAATCTGTTGTTCTGCCCCTGAACAGGCAGTCAACCCACTGTTCCTAGGCCGTCATTGAAAATAAGAATTTGTTCTTAACTGACTTGCCTAGTTAAATAAAAAAAACTTGCAAGATTAGGTTTTTAAATCATATATCTTGGAAAAAGAAGGGTTTAAAACCAAATACAAATTAGAAGCATGGCTGGCAAACATATTTCCTTTGTACTATTTTGCAGGTTATCAAACTAATTCCAAGCTAGCTTTTATCAGCACATGTGCAATTCCAACCAGATGTGCCATCTAGTGTCATGCTAACTAAACGCACTTTAACTTACCAGCACTTGCACAAATTCAGCGATGTGTCCTAAGGGTCCTGACTAACACTATGCTAGATAGGGCAATGCTAGCTAACATCATACTAGCTAAATGCCACAACATACCCTGGAGAATTTACTTAGCTACACTTGCCTATATGTCACGTTCGTGAGGAGAGACGGACCAAGGCGCAGCGGAGATTGAGTTCCACATAATTTATTTAAAGTGAAACTTGTACAACCAAAACAATAACCTAACAACGAAATGTGACGTTCTGGAGTGCTCACAGGCAACAAGATCCCACAAAACACAGTGGGGAAATGTCTACCTAAATTTGATCCCCAATCAGAGAATTATAAACAGCTGCCTCTAATTAGGAACCATACTAGGCCAACTTTTTAAAACATTTTTTTACCTTTATTTAACCAGGCAAGTCAGTTAAGAACACATTCTTATTTTCAACGACGGCCTGGGAACAGTGGGTTAACTGCCTGTTCAGGGGCAGAACGACAGATTTGTACCTTGTCAGCTCGGGGGTTTGAACTCGCAACCTTCCGGTTACTAGTCCAATGCTCTAACCACTAGGCTACACTGCCGCCCCATAGAATAAACAACATAGATCACCCACCCTAGTCACACCCTGACCTAACCAAAATAGAGAATCAAGGCTCTCTATGGTCAGGGCATGACACTAAATCCGATGTTTGGCTAGCAAGTCACTGAATACAACCACAATAGTAAAATAAACTGATAACAGCTCATTATCGTCCAATCTAATAGTAATGATAACTACAAGCATAGCTACAGTAGCAACAGTTGGCTTTTGTAGCTAGCTACTGTCATACAGGTTATCAAACTAATGACAAGTTAGTCAGCATGTCTGCAAGTTGGCGCCATGTGCTGCTAGCTAGAGCGGTACTATTTAACAGCATGATAACAGCAAGCTTAGCTACAATTATACTACAGTACATGTAGCAGAATTGCACAAGTAATCCGATTTAAACTGATAGTAAAATACTATTTGCCAAACGTAGCCAAATATCAGTTTCTTTCTAAATTTAACCAAATTACAATTTTAACATGGAGTTTGTGCGGTGCTAACCAGCAAGCTAGCATGTAACAGTGGCTAACGTCCTCGCTATACTTGTGCTGAAAAGTTATGGTTATTTAAAAAAAAAAGCACTTGTTAAGTTAACTTCCCCAATAACTATTTTTACCGTGTAGGTTACCAAGTAGTTAAATAACATGCTAGTGGTTGTATTGTTTTAAAGGAGATACTCATCTTTACTCCTTTACTCCTGCATGGAAGCTGTTGAATGCAGTAGAGGAGCTGCCAGAGCACGGTCTTGATCAAGTCACTTCCTGAAATGTCCCGCCACCTATAAATTACCAAGGAGTCAATTTCAAACCCACACAACAGTACATGTGCACCGGAGGCAGTTACACAGACCACTGATTTGACATCTTGGTTCTGACTTAAAAGTTCTTAGCCAATTTAACTTAATCTTGTAAATTAAGTTAATGTACAGATAGATTGTAGTTATCCTGACTTGACATTTAAAGTCAAGACAACTGTTGTCTTCATTTAGTTCATTTTACTTATTGGATCTAATTTGAAAGTTGAGGGAACACATAGTTCATAGCTGATTCAACTTGATTTTATAAGTTAAGACATCTTAGAACTACCCATCCTGGATCCGGGAGAATAGTCATCAACTACACTAATTAGCATAGCGCAACGGTCCAAAAATATTACAAGAAAATATTCGTATTCATGAAATCACAAGTGAAATATAGTGAAACACAGCTGAAATGATGCTTTACAGCCAAAGCAAGACAAGCGTTTGTAAGTTTATCGATAGCCTGGCATAGCATTATGTCCAGCTAGCAGCAGGAAGCTTGGTCACAAATCAGAAAAGCAATCAAATGAACCGTTTACCTTTGATCTTCGGACGTTTTCACTGACGAGACTCCCAGTTAGACAGCAAATGTTCCATAAAGATAATTTTTATACCCAAAATTCCTCCGTTTGTTTGTCACGCTGTGTTGAGAAATCCACCGGAAATAGCGGTCACGAAAACGCCGAAAAATCTAATTATATCCATAATATCGACAGAAACATGGCAAACGTTTTTTATAATCGATCCTCAAGGTGTTTTTCAAATATCTATTTGATAATATATCAACCGGGACAATTGGCTTTTCAAGTAGGAGCGAGAGGAAAAATGACTACATCTGTCTTTTACGCAAGAGAGCCCTCAGCTGGCCACTTACGCAATGTCGCCGTCGCAATTCTTCAACATAAAGGCGTGAAACTACGTCACAATGCTGTAGACACCTTAGGGAAGTCTCAGAAATTAATTTCATTATTCTTTTGGCCAAATTTCATATACACAAATGTAAATTTACAAACAGAAAACCACATTTTCGTACCCTACAAAAAGAAATTGAACTGTATTTTAAGACGGTTAAATGCTCTACTAATAAAAAAGCTGTTAGAATTGTAAGTATATGCATGTCCCTTAAGGTCCTTGTGTAATGTGATATTGTACTCCCTAGCTCGATTGTCTATTGTTTGTAATCTATGTATGCTTGTGTTCCCTCATGTGCTTTATGTATTGATTTGTTTTTTTTTTTTAAATAAAAATAAAAAAAGCCTGGGGAAAAAGTAGCGGCTTATAGTCCGGAAATTACGGGTAAATGTAGTAATTAATAAATTGGCTACATTTCTTTAAAAAAAATTTTTTTAAAGCCTCAGAAAAAGGAATCTGGTTGATATCCCTTTCAGTGGCCAATAGGGGTGCATAGGAAGACAACGGTTTCAAAACATGAGTCACTCCCTGATTGGATTGTTCTTAGGCTTTCGCCTGCAATATCAGTTCTGTTATACTCACAGACAATATTTTGACTGTTTTGGAAACTTTAGAGTGTTTTCTATCCTAAGCTGTCAATTATATGCATATTCTAGCATCTGGTCCTGAGAAATAGGCGGTTTACTTTGGGAACGTTATTTTTCCAACTGTTTACTGAATTGTCTAAATTCATTCCTTCAACGAGTTCAAAAGACACTGTTTGTGTCAAGACATTGTAAAAGTGAATTGTTTTTTTTATTTGTTATTTTCAACTCTCATACATTAAGTCACTAGAAACCTGTCAATGTATAATATAAGCTTTAGATCAGTCACTTGCATATTCCTTTCCTGGCTCCATGTGGTGCTTAGGTCTGCTATCAATGTTGTTATTGAAACGTGATTTCAGACCCGAGCTGTGAAGGGACATTATTTCAGGTGCCCAAAACAACCATAGTGTTTAACTGCTGCTGGAATACAATTGCAATCTATAAATAAAATGTTACTGCATCATTATTTGTAGGCTAAGCTTGGTGTGTTGATGTAAACACTTAACAAAGGCAACTTCAAAGAAATGTATTTCATTCACAATGAATTTCAGTTGCAAACAAACATTCCCACCAAAAGTCATGATCTACATTTATTTACAAACATGGGATAATTTCATTCAAAATCAGAAAAATTTATATTTTTTTATCTATTTGAAGTGTACATCTAAAAAAAACTGTCCAGTGGACATTTTTAAAAGCTCATATTCTGTTTGGTCATACCCAAATAATGTTGTTGACTCATCCTTTACCTGTAGTCGTGGCCAACGCATAAATTATAGAAAACCCACTCGGTAAAACACCATCTCAAACGTGTTTTTGAAACAAACCATTTTAAAATATGCTTGAAATTTGCTTGGAGAAGGACATCAATCCTTGGCAGGGACAGGCTCAATTGTGATTGGTCCAGCAGCTTTTTCCTACCCCCACCCCCCAAAAATGATCTGTTGGGGAGAAGGAGACAAGGGGTGACACATGCTCAGGAGGGCACACACGCTAGCTAGCAAGCCAAACAATCCACAGCTAGTGTTAGCAAAAAGGATAAAGCCTATACAACAACAATCTCGCCAGTCACTTCTATTTCAAATTATGTGGTTTGTAATATTTGGCCTGCTGGCTATTTTGAAGCAGTAAGCTAGCATGCTAACGTTAGCTATCAAGGATAGATTAGCTAGATGGCTAGCCAATACTAAAGCAAGCCAAAGCAGATCCTCCACACAACAACCATCTCACCATTCACTTCTATTTGACATTTTGTGGTTTATAACTAAAAGTTGGATGTCAAGAGGAAAGCTAGTTAGCTGTTGTTGACTAATATATGTAGCAGCAGTTATTTACCTAGCTTGCTGAGCTCCTACCAATCACGACTTGTTGTCTAGCTAGTAAACTCCCCCCATTCCGTACAAATGTGCGCAACCGCAACATTCAAACGAGGCTACAAAGAAAACTAATGGAACTGTAGCGACTGTGTTGACTTCAAAATCGGGGGTGTGAACTAGGTTTCTATTCAAGCGTTGATCGACATGGTAATGGTTCTATAGTATTGGTTTTAGAGTTTTAAAAACGGACCCTCTGTTACATCGTGGCGTGTCATGTCGTAACGTACAGCACGTATAAAGCAACTATTTCTGTCTTACAATCTCTCTCCACCAGGTGTAGCACTTCTCTCACCGTTTAAAAACAAGAAATGGACAGTGATGGGGGTAAGGGGGATACCTAGTAATTTTTTGCGCCATCATTGCATGCGATCATCATTCTCAATGCCGCTGTTTACTTCTAAGATCACTTTAGCACCGCCCTAAAAACCCAATTCAAATTCGACACAAACCTTCAAATAGGTATGGAATGACACATTAGATAAAACACTACAAAGAGTTTATTTACATTTTAGAGGCAATAAGGTTGGACAGATCGAGTGAAAAAAAGTAATTTTCCCACACGATATCTCTCCTTCTCACTATCATGCATTAGTTTCGCTTCCCCACCCGCCATTTTTTTAAAGACCCGACAGGGCTCTTTGCTTGCTTGAATTATGCAGAAACGGTCATGTAATGGATTCTGTGGAAATGGGAGAAATTGTGCTTTACAATGGTATTGACATTAAAGTTGATTTGGAAGTATTACGTTTTTGGGGTGCAAAAATAAGGGCAATTGTACGGACCAAGGCGATGTACGAGTTTACGTGAGTTTGCTGTTATAGTAAAGTGTAGTAGTTCCATCGTGTGTTTAAAATCCTGAATCCATCCAAAGCCTACTATTTGACTACAGGCAGCATGCCTTCGGTAAAAAAAAAGAAAGAAAGAATTAAAGGCAAGACTGCTAGGTAGTGCATGCAGCCCTGCCCCAGGTGGAGTTGGTAGCGAATTTGAGTGTATCAAATCAGCTTTTTTTAAGCGGTATACGTCCAAACCAATCTGTTGTTTATACTAAGGCCAAACAGGAGCACAGAGAAAATCTGATTTTTAACATCCTTCTATTAAATATATATTGTAATTAATTTTTGGTAAATCTTTCATAGAAATCTGGAACAGTGGACAGATATTTTAAAAGTACTGTAATTGTGTATCTGTATCAAAATATACTTTCAATGCACTGTATGAATACAAACAACTCAGTGGAAGGTGACAATGCCTTACATGTCTTAAATTCAAGGTATCTTTGACATTTCATCAATGGGCTTTTAATTCTTCAATGGGATTTGTAAGCTGTTAGATATGATTTGTGTGCAACAAACCATTTATGACCTTTCCCAAACCCCACCAGTTCAGTTTGAGATGTGCACATGCCAATGGCATTGCCATTTAAATTAAAGGAACTGGTCAGGCTACATCATATTGCTCCAAGAGAAACAAGACATTTTGACAGGAATGCATGCAGATGTTCTCATCCAATGTTTCAAGTGCTTTACAAGGGGCAGTGAGATAGGTGTGAAGGTATCCAACAAGTGATGTCACGGAACAGCAGTTCAAAGCGATGCAACTTTTAACATAACAGTGAGATACATTAAATGGTCTGCAATACAAGAAATAGTTTCCTTGATCCTAAACTAGCAATGAGCAATGTGTTCAAACTGTGACCAGTAAAGTGATTGACATGTTTGTGCATCACTATGAAAAGCAAACATTTACATCAATTCATACGATGCGAAAATAGCATGGATTGGGAAGATCAATGTAGTGAAACAGTTTCACATCTCTTGCCAAATCATCATTGGATACGTACATATTATTCCTTAATCACCTCATGAAATAAGGTCTCAGGAAGTGATTTGTGTTATTAGTTTCATGTCAGTTGCTTTCAAAGTATATTTCCCTAACAACTATTAACCAATCTGTTTACTCCAAAAATAAAACTCAGTCCCATTACTTGTAGGGTTCTGGCTGAACTATAAAACCAAGGTCTCAGGTGAATCCTTTGTCCATTGCTACCTGCAGCCACAGGACTCCACCACCATGTCCTCGTACTGTTTGTAAACCACGTTATTGGCTGAGTCAATGTAGAGGATGCTGATCGGGCTGAGGCGAGTGGGCACGCAGCAGGTGGGCGGAGTCGAGTCAGGGTCCATGGAGTTCATGAGCGTCTGGATGATGGCGTGGTTGGTGGGCTCGAGGTGCGAGCGGATGGGGAAGTCGCACACCCCGTCGCAGTGGTAGGCCTCATACTCCAGTGGGGCAATGATCCAATCATCCCAACCCATCTCCTTGAAGTTGACATGTAGCTGCTTCCTGTGGCAACGAGGCTTGGGGTTCTTGGCCAGTTTCTTGCCACGGGTGGTTGGGGCTCGGCGCATACGGCGCTGGGTGAACAGGTACTCGTACACCGTCTTGTTGTTGTGGCCCGACCGGGCTTTGATCTCGCTGTAGAACAAGTCGCGTTTCTTGGTGCGTCCGAACACGAGGAAAAAGGCCTTCTCTTTGGTCTGCCTGCCCAGACGACTGAAGCCCATTGCCCTGAGGTCCACTGGGCGGCCTCGTTCCAAGGCCTCCAGCTCGAAACAAAGCTGGACGGTGTTGTGGAAATTCTTGAATAGTTTCCAAATGTCAAACACCTCCCATTTGGGCGTATTGTGGACCTCGATGGTTCGAGTTTGGAGCAGTGTCGCTTTCTGCTTACCTGCTGCACAGGTGAAAAGCTTCAGGCAGAAAACTCTGCCAGTAGAAAGTGCCTTGCGTGGGTCGGCCAGTCTTTTCCTGAGAATGCGCAGCTCGGCACCCAGTAACCCCTCCTCCTCCAGGGAACTGATGTTGAAGTTATACTTCTGTCTTCTCAGCTGGAGAAGACGGTCATCTGCAAAAGAAGGTGACAGAGTCAAGGGTAAGAATAAAATGTGCTAATGTGGCTTCTCAGGTAACGCGCAGGAGGTAAGATAATGTTTTCTTTGTTTTTGGTGAGGGAAAGCATGGCCATATACAAATGAAAGCCAGGATTTTCATCCAGGAACAGTACGCGTTCGAAAGTACATTAAAACCAGACATTTGCAGACTACAGACCACATTGAAGTATAATCAGACAATTAATGTCGAAATGCAGCTGTTTACCACTGGACCTACCACTACGTAATATGGCATTTGCTAAGAGTGGACCAAAAATCACTGGAACAATACCAAAGATAGCCAATTCTCCACCCATTCTCTATGTCAATGTGGAGTGACTTCTGGGTTTAGGAGCCTCACCTGAGATAAAAAACCTACGGTGAACTACAAAAGTATTGGGAGGGTGACACATTTTTTGTTGTTTGGCTTTGTGGTCCAGCACTTTGGATTTGAAAGTGCAGACTGTCAGCTTTAAGTTGAGGGTGTTTTCATCTATCTCGGGTGAACCATTTAGAAATGATAGCACTTTTTGTACATAGTCCCCTCATTTTAGGGGACCAAAATGATTGAGACAAATTAACTAATGTGTTAAAGTAGTCAAAAGTTTAGTATTTGGTCCCATATTCCTAGCACGCAATGATTACATCAAGCTTGAGACTACAAACTTGTTGGATGCATTTGCTGTTTGTTTTGGTTGTGTTTCAGAGTCCTGATAGAATCGTGAATAATGATGAGTGAGAAAGTTACAAACGCACAAATATCATACACCAAAGACATGCTAACCTCTCACCTTTACAATAACAGGGGAGGTCAGCATTTTTGGAGAGTATGATAACTTTCTCATTCATCATTATTCACAATTTATTCAGGACTATCCATAATCATGGTAGAATCCACAGTAATGTATAAGTGTTTATGAACATATTATATTATTTTCTACTATAAAAGTGACACCAAAATGATACGATACGTTATTTACCATTCATTTCTATTCGGCACAAATTATTATCTGAAACACAAACAAAACAAACAGAAAATGCATCCAACATGTTTGTAGAGTCACAAGCTTGATGTAATCATTGCGTGCTAAGAATATGGGACTAAATATAAAATGTTTGACTACTTTAATACACATATGAGTGAATTTGTCCCTATACTTTTGGTACCCTGTAATTTCTAAGCAGTTCACCCGATAGGGTCACCAACAATTTGCTGAGGACGCGTTAAACAAATAATGTACTTTTAATTTGTACTTTAAGTGCTTTACATGTAAATCTTTAGCAGCTAGAAATATTCAACCAATGTCATTTTAACATCATTTCAAAAAGTTTTACACACTAAAGAACATATTACATTGAGGCCATTAATTTCATTTGAAGCCCGATGGTCTATTTATTTACACTTTAGAGGCTGCAAATCACTGACGGAATGGCTATGCAGATGGCTACTGAGAGTGTGACAGACCCATGACCAAGGTAAAAAAAAAGTATTATGTCAAACAGCCAGAAACCTATGTTGGGCCACATTACACAAGCAAGGGAACCTTTTGACTTAAGCTTCAAGTTTGCTTTTTCAGTTTGACTTTACCTCTCTAATAGAGAGGCTGGTTCGATGAGCATAGGCATACAGCTCCAATTGATTCTGAGACCTGGTCTCTTGGTTGTGTTTTCATAAAAAAAATTACAAAATGCTACAATCTTCATAATGATTCTATTTTCTTTGGCAGAAATAAACAGCTACTTTATTGGACCATTGATCCATAATGGATAAGCCATTGTGACATTGCAAGCAGTAATGCGGATTTTTTAACGTTTATTATAAGACAATTTGTTTAAATAGCACTCAATGTTTTTATGGCATCAAAAGTGTACCTTGTCCTTTATCCACAAAGCTGGTGATGGTGTTGGCCATGCCAGCCTCGTGCAACACGCTGGTGTTCACCTCTCCTGTGGATAGTGACCAATACAGTGACAACATGTAGTCGTGCGGAGTCACCAATGGGTGCTTCGGAAGGTCTCTGTCGCTCAGTTTGCCCGTTGCTTTGGCACTCCTTTGGGCTAACGGAGCGCTGTATTTTTGCACAGCAATGACTCTATGCTGTCCAGTTCGTGCTGATGTTGCAACTCTGGGGAACGTCTTTCCTTTGCTCTGTCTGGGCGTATCTCCGCCTTTGCGTGTTTGCACGTTCAACGCCATGAGAGCAGGCACAGCAGCTGCGTTGGTAGCATCCCCGTCGGGTACCCAAGAGCGCGCAGACTCCTTGCGTCCCAAATTGATAGTTCCACTAACACTACTCGCCGTTACGCCGTGTGGTGATGACACTGATGTTACAGCTTTTGCTTTGGCTGCCTCGCCCTTTATCAGCGGGGGTCCTGTCCTAATGCGCGTGATCCTCGCAGCGCTCGGAGACTTCCAACCCGCTACCCCGTAGTTTCCTACCGTAGACCTGGCAGTTGAGGTGATTCCCGGGTTGGCTTCTTTACCTGCTCCGCCTGCGTGCTCCTTGCCTCGGCTCTCGGTTGCGCGCTGTGCCGTCCCAGTATGGCTCAGTGACACTGGGATAAATTCCAGGTATAAGAGAGTCCAACACCCCAATAAAAGAGGGAGACGTTTCAGGACTTTCATCCTCTGATCTTCCTTTGAATGTTTGCCAGGGAGAAATGCGCACAGGCTTTTCCCGTTTGAAATAAGTAAACATGAACAAGTTTGGAATAGTGAAAATGTGGACTAGAATTTAGTATTCTATGGTAAAATACACTATACAAACCGTTACTCCCAGATCCGCTATTCAGTACCATAGTGATGCAAAATGTCCTGTTGTTGGTCTTGGTTTCCAATATAGCCAACAGTTGTCCAAAAAGGTTTGCATTGAGAGGGGAAAACTTGACTTCGTTAAACTCCAACTGTTCTGCTAGATATCTTGTCAGAGACTTGTTTAAATCCCATTTTTTTCCAAGAGGGAAGAATGGCGTAATGCTACCTCAGTTTTTTTCTCTCAAAGTTGAACCCCTTCCAGTGAAAATATTTCACACACATAACCCTGCAGGTGCTCTGAAATATCTACAAACCTGAACTCAGGAATTGGAAAAGGAATTCCAACATTAACCAGTTTAATTAGGTGCGCTTGCTGAAAGCAAAGCACAACTCTAGATTTCATACATATTTATTATTAGGTGTGCTTGCTGAAGGAAAAGCACTAGATTTCTTACATACTCATATTAGTAGGTGTGCTTGCTGAAGGAAAAGCACTAGATTTCTTACATACTCATATTATTAGGTGTGCTTGCTGAAGGAAAAGCACTAGATTTCTTACATACTCATATTATTAGGTGTGCTTGCTGAAGGAAAAGCACTAGATTTCTTACATACTCATATTATTAGGTGTGCTGGCTGAAGGCAAGTCGTACATACTCTTATTATTATTCTATTTATTCAGCCTGCTCTAGAGCTTAACCCTCTAAAGTCTAAGCCCTATCGAAACAGAATATATACAAATAAATTGGATGAAACATTGAATTTGGCATTACTACTATTAGCCAATAGAAACGCATCGAATAACAGATTCACTACAGATAGTAAAACAAACGAAAGGAAGTTTGTTCTGATGTGTCTGTCCTATATCTGAGAGATATAACAAATATCAGGAAGCTATTTTTGTTTTTGTTTACATGTATTTATCCTCTTATTTTAGGCACTCAAATATTATGTTGATTAGATTTCCGCGGGCCCATGGAAATGGTATACTAAGGGTAAACCGTTTAGGTTTAAGCTATTAAAACCAAACAGACTTCCAACTGTTCAGACTGCCCCAACTTAGATTGCTTGAGAAATATTTTTGATAGCGTTTATACAATATTTAAATGAGCTCCCAATGGATTTCAATAGGGAAAAAAGAACCATAGACTGGAATGATAAGAAAATATTTAAAAATTACACCTACAGTGCATTCAGAAAGTTCTAAAATGGATTCAATTGTTTTCCCCCCTCACAGTACCTGACAATGACAGTGAGGAAAAACAAATGAATTTTTTGGAAATTTATAAAAAATAAAACTGAAATATTATTATTTACATAAGTATTCAGACCCTTTGCTATGAGACTCAAAATTTAGCTCAGGTACATGCTGTTTCCATTGATCATCCTTGAGATGTTTCTACAACCTGATTGGAGTCCACCTGTGGTAAATTCAATTGATTGGACATGATTTGGAAAGGCACACACCTGTCTATATAAGGTCCCACAGTTGACAGTGCATGTCAGAGCAAAAACCAAGCAATGAGATTAAATAAATGGTCCATAGAGCTCTGAGATATGATTGTGTCGAGGCACAGATCTGGGGAAGGGTACCAACACATTTCTGCAACATTGATTGTCCCCAAAAACACAGTGGTCATTATTAAATGGAAGAAGTTTGGAATGACCAACACTCTTCCTAGAGCTGGCCGCCCGGCCAAAATGAACAAGAACCTGATGGTCACTTTGACATAGCTCCAGAGTTGCTCTGTGGAGATGAGAAAAACTTCCAGAAGGACAACCATCTCTGCAGCACTCCACCAATCAGGCCTTTATCGTAGAGTGGCCAGCTGGAAGCCACTCCTCAGAAAAAGGCACATATGACAGCCCACCTAGAGTTTGCCAAAAGGCACAAAAGGACTCTCAGACCATGAGAAAGAAAATTCTCTGGTCTGATGAAACCAAGATTGAACTCTTTGGCCTGAATGCTAAGTGTCACGTCTGGAGGAAATCTGGCATCATACCTACGGTGAAGCATGGTGGTGGCAGCATCATGCTGTGAGGATATTTTTCAGCGGCAGGGACTGGGAGACTAGTCAGATCGAGGGAAAGATGATCAGCGCAAAGTACGGAGAGATCCTTGATGAAAACCGTTCCCCTTCCAACAGGACAATGACCCTAAGCACACAGCCAAGACAACACAGGACTGGCTTTGGGACAAGTCTCTGAATGTCCTTGAGTGGCGCAGCCAGCGCCCAGACTTGAACCCAATCGAACATCTCTGGAGAGACCTGAAAATAGCTGTGCAGTGATGCTCCCCATCCAACCTGACAGAGCTTCAGATCTACAGAGAAGAATGCGAGAAAGATGGGAGAAACTCCACAAATACAGGTGTGCCAAGCTTGTAACCTGAGGGCTCCCCAGTGGCGCAGCGGGCTAAGGCACTATAGTCACTGGTTCAAATCCAGGTTGTATAACATCTAGCCATGATTGGGAGTCCCATAGGGGGGCACACAATTGGCTCAGTGTTGTTTGGCTGGGGTAGCCTGTCATTGTGAATTAGAATTTGTTCTTCCTAGTTAAATAACAAAATGTAGAGAAGGCTGTAATTGCTGGCAAAGGTGCTTCAACAAAGTAGAGATTCTGAATACTTATATTACTTTTTCCAACCTACACTGTGAATGTTTAAATGTTGTATTCAATATAGACAGGAAAAATACAATCATTTGTGTGTTATTAGTTTAACCTTTCTGGCGCAGGCGTTCCGCTAGCGACCCACCTCGACAACATCGGTGAAATTGCAGAGCGCCAAATCTAGAAAATACAGAAATAGTCATAATAAACATTCATAAAAAATACAAGTGTTATACATCGGCTTAAAGATGAACTTCTTGTTAATCCAGCCGCTTTGTCAGATTTCAAAAAGGCTTTACGGCGAAAGATAATCGCATGGTATGCTGAGGACAGCGCCCTGCTTACAAAAGCATGCAAACATTTTAAAACCAAGTAAAGGAATTATAAAAGTCAGAAATAGCAATAAAATTTATCACTTACTCACTTAAGACCTTCATATGGTTCCAGTCACAAGAGTCCCAGCTACACAATAAATGTTTGTAAATAATAAATGTTTCCTCTTTATATAACAAAAACTCAGTTTTGTTGGCGCGTTTTGTTCAGTAATCCACTGGCTCCAAGGCAGTCAAAACATGCAGACGAATACATCCTAATAGTACCGGTAAAGATCATAGAAACATGTCAAACAATGTTTATAATTCATCCTCAGGTTGTCAATTGTCTAAATTATCGATAATATTTCACCCGGACAATAGCGTATTCAATAGAAAGGAAAAACAACGAAGGGCACGCAATCGGTCACGCGCGCAAACCAGCTCTGTATTCTTCCTCAGTCCACTGACAAAAAGGTCTCATTCTTCAGAAAACAAGCCTGAAACAATGTCTAAAGACTGTTGACATCAAGTGGAAGCCATAGGAACTGCAATCTGGGTACTAACCCATTAGATACTGTATAGGACTTCAATTGAAAATACCCACATAAAAAGAATCCCACTTCCTGAATGGATTTTCCTCAGGTTTTCGCCTGCCATAGAAGTTCTGTTATACTCACAGATAAACTTTAGAGTGTTTTCTATCCAAATCTACCAATTATATGCATATTCTAGGTTCTGGGCCTGAGTAACTGGGCACGCTTCTCATCCAGACATCGAAATACTGCCATCAAGCCATAAGAAATTATTAACAACCGTACCACAGGTGCATGTTCATTAATTGTTTATGGTTCATTGAACAAGCATGGGAAGTTAATTCGTAAAAATCCAAATATGTTTGAAAGACAGAGTCCTGAAACAGTGACATTTCTTTTTTTGCTGAGTTCATAAATGTTTTCTAATCTGTGAAAATGGACACATAAAAATTCAAACTCTGTAAAGTTGGTTGTTGCTCATTGCTAGACAGCCATTTTCAAGTCTTGCCACATCCTTTCTCTTTCTCCCTAGCAGTTATCCATTCCAGACTGTTTGTTGGAGTTGTCAATGACTGGCAAGGACCTTCTCTGCCCTTGCAATTCTGATCTAGGCCTATTTCCTCACTGAATAATCACAACATATCACTTCAGTCTACACACTGTAGCAATTAACTGTGATTTACCCCAACAAGCAACACTCAAGATAACTTCACTAATACGGTGTAACGGGTGTCGTCGTCTGAAGAGGAGATATCGGACCAAAGCGCAGCGTGCTAAGTGTTCATGACTTTTTATTTAAACTGAACACTATAACAAAATCACAAAGAGAATAAACAAAACCGAAAAACAGTCCTGTCAGGTGCAGAAGACACTAAACAGAAAATAACTACCCACAAAACATAGGTGGGAAAAAGCTACCTAAGTATGGTTCCCAATCAGAGACAACGATAGTCAGCTGTCCCTGATTGAGAACCATACCAGGCCAAAACAAAGAATACAAAACATAGAAAAAGGAACATAGAATGCCTACCCAAATCACACCCTGACCAAACCAAAATAGAGACATAAAATGCTCTCTAATTTCAGGGTGTGACATATGGTGCCTTCAGAGAGTGTTCATACCCCTTGGCCTATTCCACATTTTGTTGTGTTACAGCCTGAATTCAAAATTAATTTAAAAAAGAAAAATTCTCCCACCCATCTACACACAAAAACCGATAATGACAAAGTGAAAATGTGTTTTTAGAAAATACAGAATACAGAAATACAGAAATATCTCATTTAAATACGTATTTACTCCCCTGAGTCAATACATGTTAGAATCTGCTTTGGCAGTCCCTAGAGCTTTGCACACCAAGATTGTTCAATATTCGCACATTATTCTTAAAATAAAAATTCAAACTCTGTAAAGTTGGTTGTTGCTCATTGCTAGACAGCCATTTTCAAGTCTTGCCATAGATTTTCAAGACGATTTAACCCAAAACTGTAACTACGTCACTCAGGAACATTCAATGTTGTCTTGGTAAGCAACTCCAGTGTATATTTGGCCTTGTGTTTTAGGTTATTGTCCTGCTTTTTTATTTTTAAAAACTCTAGTCATACCCATAACATGATGCAGCCACCACCAAGCTCGAAAATAGGAAGAGTGGTACTCAGGGATGTGTTGTGTTGGATTTGCCTCAAACATAATGCTTTGTATTCAGGACATAAAGCTAATTTATTTGCCATATTTTTTGCAGATTTACTTTGGTGCCTTATTGCAAACAGGATGCATGTTTTTAGAATAATTTTACACGACCCTAAGCACAGAGCTAAGACAATGCAGGAGTGGCTTCGGCACATGTCTGTGAATGTCCACAAGTGGCCCAGCCAGAGTCTGGGCCACTTGTGTGCAGCGACGCTCCCCATTCAACCTGACAGAGCTTGAGAGGATCTGCAGAAAAGAATGGGAGAAACTCCCCAAATACAGGTGTTCCAAGCTTGTAGCGTCATACCCAAGAAGACTTGAGGCTGTATTCGCTGCCAAAGGTGCTTCAACAAAGTACTGAGTAAAGGGTCTGAATACTTATGTAAATGTCATATTTCAGTTTTAATTTAAAAAATTTTTTTTGCAAAAATAAAATAAAAACTGGTTTTGCTTTGTCATTAAGGTATTGTGTGTAGTTTGATGAGAAAAAAAACTATTGAATCCATTTTAGAATAAGGCTGTAAAGTAACTAAATGTGAAAAAGTCAAGGGGTCTGAATACTTTCTGAATGCACTGTATAGAGCGTTTTGGATTGTTATGGTATAGAAATGTATTGCATCCACTGGAAAACACTTTCAATATTGCCCTTCATATTGCTTACATTTTATTCTAAGGGAATTATGGGACATGTCAAAACTATTTCTTTAATTTCAGCATAGCAAATTGATTCTTATTAACATGACAAAATACAATCCTAACAATGTCTCAATCCCAGATACAAGTGGGATAATAGGAAGAGGGCCCAGACTGCGTACCAATGGTTGGATGATCGTCTTTCTGTCCACGTAGTAACAACTCCAAACCTGGCATAGAGAGGAGCATTGAAGGGACTGTGCCAGAGACAGTATCTAACCCAAGAGGTGTGTAAATCCTTTGTGTTTAGCCTGAAGGTTTAAGTTCAGGACACAGAGACATAAACATAAACACACTCACGGTGGGATGAAAACCTCAGTGCTTGGCCTCCACTTTTTTTTTTTTTTGGAGGTGTGCACAGCACATTTTGAGTCCAACTGTCCTGAATGTATTCTATTCTCAGGATGTTTGAAAAATCCCAAAGGAAATCTGTCTCAGTTTGTGGTTTTACCTCGTACTACTCTGGCATGCAGAAGCAGGGGAACATTGTCTTTGTGTGAATGTGGCACTGTGCTCATGCTAGCCATTGCCATGCAACGGTAATAATAACTTTGAGGTGGTAAATGTGTACAGTACTGCTATTGAGACGAGATGACATTCAAAAACCACATAAAAATCTCAGACAATTTGTTACGAACTAACTACCTTCCATAACTTTGGGTCGGTACTTGGAGACTTGTTTGTCCATGTAACTCTGAATATCTCTCCATTTCAAATATTACTCAGCAAAAAAACCTGATTTTCAAAATGTCAGGACACTTATGAGCTGTGGAACACTGCAATATTCGACAGGTTGTAAGACCGACCTAGAGCTTACTGGATCCAAGTGACAATGTTTTCAAAACACTAATTCTCTTATACAAGGTTACAATTTTACAGATTTACAGTGCTATCCAGTTGAACATAAGCCTCATATTTCCTTGTCACAAGGCCTGTTCCCTAACCCCATATGTATAATATTTGGTTACAGAGAGTATCCTGTGCTTTGTGGTGAGCCCTTCATTGACAAAGTGAAGCAAAACCAGTTTTAAACAAATGCACCAGTGCCCCCTTTAGGCTATGTCTTGTCTCATTGTGTAACAAATTGAGAACATGCAATCCATTCCATGAATGGGAAAGGGGGATACCTAGTCAGTTGTACAACTGAATGCCTTCAACTGAAATGTGTCTTCTGCATTTCACCCAACCACTCAGAGAGGTGTGGGGGGTTGCCTTAATGGTTGCCACCATTCTGTATACTTCTGTCCCTTCTTTGGACACCTTTAACTAACCTCCAGACGAGCTTCAATGCCATACAACTCTCCTTCCGTGGCCTCCAACTGCTCTTAAATGCAAGTAAAACTAAATGCATGCTCTTCAAACCGATTGCTGCCCGCACCTGCCCGCCCATCTAGTATCACTACTCTGGACGATTCTGACTTAGAATATATGGACAACTACAAATAACTAGGTGTCTGGTTAGACTGTAAACTCTCCTTCCAGACTCACATTAAGCATCTCCAATCCAAAATTAAATCTAGAATCTGTTTCCTATTTCGCAACAAAGCATCCTTCACTCATGCTGCCAAACGTAACTGATCCTCGACTTCGGCGATGTCATTTACAAAATAGCCTCCAACACACAACAGCAAATTGGATGCAGTCTATCACAGTGCCATCCGTTTTGTCACCAAAGCCCCATATACCACCCACCACTGCGACCTGTGTGCTCTCGTTGGCTGGCCCTCGCTTCATAATTGCCACCAAACCCACTGGCTCCAGGTCATCTATAAGTCTTTGCTAGGTAAAGCCCCGGCTTACTGGTCACCATAGCAGCATCCACCTGTAGCACACACTCCAGCATGTATATTTCACTGGTCACCCTCAAAGCCAACTCCTCATTTGGCCGCCTTTCCTTCCAGTTCTCTGCTGCCAATGACTGGTACGAATTGCAAAAATCACTGAAACTGGAGACTCATAACTCCCTCACTAACATTAAGCATCAGTTGTCAGAGCAGCTTACCGATCACCTGTACATAGCCCATTTGTAAATAGTCCACCCAACTATCTCATCCCCATATTGTTGTTTATTTTTTAGCTCCTTTGCACCCTATTATCTCAACTTGCACATTCATATTCTGCACATCTATCACTCCAGTGTTTAATTGCTAAATTGTAATTATTTCGCCACTATGGCCTATTTATTTCCTTACCTCCCTAATCTTACTTTATTTGCACACACTGTATATAGATTTTTCTATTGTGGTATTGACTGTATGTTTGTTTATTCCATGTGTAACTCTGTGTTGTTTGTGTCGCACTGCTTTGTTTTATCTTGGCCAGGTCGCAGTTGTAAATGAGACAGGCCTACCTGGTGAAATAAAAAAAAAAAAATTTTTTAAAAATCAACATTCACATCTTCAGGGAACAGTGTGTAAACTGCCTTGCTCAGGGGTTGAACAACAGATGACCTTGTCCGCTCAGGGATTCAATCCAGCAACCTTTTGGTTACTGGCCCAACGCTCTAACCACTAGGTTACCTGCATGGAGAAGGGCTAAAGGTTCAAGGTGGACAAAATGTCATGCCGATCATTGGTACTGTCACGACTTCCGCCGAAGTTGGTCCCTCTCCTTGTTCGGGCGGTGTTCAGAAGTCGAGGTCACCGGCTTTCTAGTCACCACCGATCCATGTTTCATTTTCACTTTGTTTTGTCTTCATTATACACACCTGGTTTCCATTCCATAATCAATGTTCCTTATTTAACCCTCTGGCTTCCCTTTCTGTTTTGTGAGTGATTGTCATTGTCATGTGGGTTTGTTCTTTGTGCTTGCCGTGCGGTAGCAGAGAAAACAGTCTAGGTTGGCTGGAGTCTTCGACCATTTTTAGGGCCTTCCTCTGACACCGCCTGGTGTAGAGGTCCTGGATGGCAGGAAGCTTGGCCCCGGTCATGTCCTGGGCCGTACACACTACCCTCTGTAGGGCCTTGTGGTTGGAGGCCGAGCAATTGCCATACCAGGCAGTGATGCAACCCGTCAGGATGCTCTCGATGGTGTAGCCGTAAAACATTCTGAGGATTTGAGGACCCCATGCCAAATCTTTTCAGTCTCCCGAGGGGGAATAGGTTTTGTTGTGCCCACTTCATGGACCATGTTAGTTTGTTGATGATGTGAATGCCAAGGAACTTGAAGCTCTCAACCTGCTCCACTACAGCCCCGTCGATGAGAATGGGGTGTGCTCGGTCCTCATTTTCCTGTAGTCCACAATCATCTCCTTTGTCTTGGTCACATTGAGGGACAGGTTGTTGCACCACACGGTCAGGTCTCTGACCTCCTCCTTATAGGCTGTCTCATCATTGTCAGTGACCAGGCCTACCAATGTTGTGTCATCGGCTTGAATCTGCTTGAAACATGTTGGTAATACAGACTCAGACAGGGAGAGGCTGGACATGTCAGTGAAGACACTTGTTCAGCGCATGCTCGGAGTACACGTCCTGGTAATCCTTCTGGCTCTGCGGCCTTGAGAATGTTGACCTGTTTAAAGGTCTAACTCACATCGGCTGCTGAGAGCGTGATCACACAGTCATCTGGAGGGGACTTTTTATGAAGTATTCTCATTTGTGTTTATTATGGATCCCCGTTACTCTCCCTGGGATCCAGCAAAATGAAGGCAGTTTATACAATTTGAAAAACCTTACATTCACAGATGTCACAACACATTATGTGCCCTCAGGCCCCTTACTCCACCACTACCACATATCTACAGTACTAAATCCATGTATACGTGTGTGTATAGTGCGTATGTTATCGTGTGTGTGTGTGTTTGTGTGTGGATGTGTGGATGTGTGCATGTGTCTGTGCCTATGTTTGTGTTGCTTCATAGTCCCCGCTCTTCTATAAGGTTTTTTTATTTTTATATATTTTTTAAATCTTATTTTACTGTTTGCATCAGTTACTTGATGTGGAATAGTTCCATGTAATCATGGCTCTGTGCACCTCCCATAGTCTGTTCTGGACTTGGGGACTGTGTAGAGACCTCTTGTGGCATGTCTTGTGGGGTATGCATGGGTGTCCGAGCTGTGTGCCAGTAGTTTAGACAGACAGCTCAACATGTCAGACAGCTCAACAGACATTCAACATGTCAACAACCTCTCATAAATACAGGTAGTGATGAAGTCAATCTCTCCTCCACTTTGAGCCAGGAGAGATTGACATGCATATCATTAATAATAGCTTTCTGTGTACATCCAAGGGCCAGCCGTGCTGCCTTGTTCTGAACCATTTGTATTTTTCCTAACTCCTTTTTTGTGGCACCTGACCACACGACTGAACAGTAGTCAAGGTGCGACAAAACTAGGGCATTTAAGTCCTGCCTTGTTGATAGTGTTGTTAAGAAGGCAGAGCATCACTTTATTATAGACAGACTTCTCCCCGTTTTAGCTACTACTATATCAGTATGTTTTGACTATGACAGTTTACAATCCAGGGTTACTCCAAGCATTGCCTGGTAATGATAGGATTTCTATGGATTATTGAACATTTAAATAATCTCCATATTTGGTTCCTAAAACTATACCTGACCTTCAGGAGGAACAGGGTAACCTTTTCGCTAAGTTCTCTCTATTACCTTGAAAATGTTTTGTTTCTTTATACAGAACATCTCCATTTCGCTCCCTGGAAAATTCTAGCTGCAGTAATTTTGCCCGGATTTATTTGGTTATCCTGAGTGAACACATATTAGAGCTTTCAGGTCCTTCTGGCAAGACTCCAACGGCTAACCTGGTCGCAGCCAACTCCCCGCCACGCCACCTTTATAGATAATGAGTTTGGCTTGTTTAAACTCCTCTAACTGTGCAGCCAGGCTTTGTGCCTGACGACGCAAGAATGGGACTTCTGTATCCGGGACACGCTTTCCCACCTGAGCTGTAGGTTTACGTGCCTGTGGCTTTTGAGTGGTCAAGCTCCATTCATTTTTACATTTGGGATGGAAATGTTGACCTTTTCCCCCACTGGCTAATGCTTCCCAGGAAAGGGAATGAGTTTGAAACTGTTTGACTGCAGCCTATTGATTTCTACATGTACCTTTTGACTTTGTAAAACGGTATGTTTTAAATTGTGGGTTAGTAAAATATACGGCTAAATAACAAATGCGGTGTGTTATAGTATATGAGGGTGCATTGAAAGAGAAACTGCTATTTTGCATCTCTAAAATAGCAATGAAAACAATAAATTAGATCCCTATTGCTATTTAAGCCCTGTTCCAGAATAATGCACACTTGAATCCATGCACAATGTTTACAAGATGAAAAATGCTTTAAATGGTTTATCAAATCAAATATGCTTTCTTGATGCATGGAGAAAATAGTAACCCACCCCCAGAAATCCAGTTGGGATTATATACAGTGTCTAGAAAAAGCATGTGAACCCTTTGGAATTACCTGTATGAAATGTCACAACAATAGACAAACACAGTCTGCTTAAACTAATAACACACAAACAATTATATGTTTTCGTGTCTTTATTGAACATACCGTGTAGACATTCACAGTGCAGGGTGGAAAAAGTGTCACCCAACTTCTGTTGAGCTTCAATTGGCAGACATTCTCCTGCATAAAAAAACCTGGGAATTCATTTTTCCGTCGATGACAGTAAAGCAGCCCCAAACCATGATGCTAAGGAGACCAAAACTAAGGAGATGATTGTGGACTACAGGAAAAGGAGGACCGAGCATGCCCCCATTCTCATCAACGGGGCTGTAGTGGAGCAGGTTGAGAGCCAAGTTCCTTGGCGTCAACATCACCAACAAACTACAATGGTCCAAACACACGAAGATAGTCGTGAAGAGGGCACGACAAAGCCTATTCCCCCTCAGGAAACTAAAAAGATTTGGCATGGGTCCTCAGATCCTCAAAATGTTCTACAGCTACAACATCGAGAGCATGGTTGCATCACTGCCTGGTACGGCAATTGCTCGGCCTCCGACCACAAGGCACTTACAGAGGGTAGTGCGTACGGCCCAGTACATCACTGGGGCCAAGCTGCCTGCCATCCAGGACCTCTACACCAGGCGGTGTCAGAGGAAGGCCCTAAAAATTGTCAAAGACGCCAACCACCCCAGTCATAGACTGTTCTCTCTACTACCGCATGGCAAGCGGTACCGGAGTGCCAAGTCTAGGACAAAAGCGCTTCTCAACAGTTTTTACCCCCAAGCCATAAGACTCCTGAACAGGTAATCAAAATGGCTACCCGGACTATTTGCATTGTGTGCCCCCCCCAACCCAACCCCTCTTTTACGCTGCTGCTACATTCTGTATATCATATATGCATAGTCACTGTAACTATACATTCATATACTACCTCAATTGGCCCGACCAACCAGTGCTCCTGCACATTGGCTAACCGGGCTATCTGCATTGTGTCCCGCCACCCACCAACCCCTCTTTTACGCTACTGCTACTTTCTGTTTATCATATATGCCAGTCACTTTAACCATATCTACATGTACATACTACCTCAATCAGCCTGACTAACCGGTGCCTGTATATAGCCTCGCTACTGTATACAGCCTCGCTACTGTATATAGCCCCGCTACTGTATATAGCCCCGCTACTGTATATAGCCCCACTACTGTATATAGCCTCGCTACTCTATATAGCCTCGCTACTCTATATAGCCTCGCTACTGTTATTTTAATTGCTTTACTTGTTCACCTAATACCTTTTTTGCACTGTTGGTTAGAGCCTGGAAGTAAGCATTTCACTGTAAGGTCTACACCGGTTATATTCGGCACACGTGACAAATACACTTTGATTTGAATTGATTCTCCCTCCACCAAACTTCACAGTTGGGATGAGGTTTTGATGTGGTGTCCGTGGTGTACACCATTGGTGAACACCATTCTTGTTTAGTGTTTCACGTATCATAGGCTCATCAGAGATGTTAGCTTTTCCAGAGATCTGTACGTTTTTAGCTGAAACTCTAGGATTCTTCTTAACCTCGTTGAGCATTCTGCGCTGTGCTCTTGCAGTCATCTTTGCAGAACGACCAATCCTAGGGAGAGTAGCAACAGTGCCTTCTCCCTTTACAGACAATTTGTCTTACCGTGGACTGATGAACATCAAGGCTTTTAGAGAAACTTTTGTAACCCTTTCCCGCTTTATGCAAGTCAACAATTCTTAATCTTAGGTCTTCTGAGATCTCTTTTGTTCAAGGCATGGTTCACATCAGGCAATGCTTCTAGTGAATAGTAAACTCAAATTTTCAGGCAGCTCTAACCAACATCTCTAATCTCGTCTCATTGATTGGACTCCAGGTTAGCTGACTCCTGACTCCAATTAGCTTTTGGAGAAGTGATTAGCCTAGGGGTTTTTCCAACTTACACTGAATGTTTACATGATGTATTCAATATAGACAAGACAAATATAATAATTTGTGTGTTATTAGTTTAAGCACACTGTGTTTGTCTATCGTTGTGACTAAGAAGTAGATCAGATCAAATTTCATTACAAATTTATGTCTAAATCCAGGTAATTCCAAAGGTTTCACATACTTTTTCTTGCCACTGTATAGTTCAGTAAATGCATGGGACCAGCAAACTCACCTCTACTGTTTAGCGTGTTGAGTTACCTCAGAGGAGGAAGGGAAGGACCATCCTACTCAGTGAAATTCCTTTTAAAAAAGTGAGAGAAAAAAGTTAGCCTTTTTTAGGTAAGACTATACTAAATACATTCACGTCACCAAATAACTGATTAAAACACACTGTTTTGCAATGGTCTACAGTAGCTCAACAGCACCCTCTAGGGTAGCATAGTGGTGTAGCTGGAGGACAGCTATTTTCAGTCCTCTGGATACATTGACTTCAATACAAAACCTTGAAGGCTGATGGTTCTCACCCCTTCCAAAGACTTACAAAGTAATTGTGACATCTTCCAGACGATGTCCTCCAACCTAGCAGAACTCGCAGTATGAACTGACAAGTTGTCAAAGAATGATTCTAGCACTGAAAGCATAATCCACAACTAGCAAGCTAGCACTGCACTAAATAAAGACAATTGTTTAACAGTTAACAAATTAATGTCTTAAAAAAATGAAGGCGAAGCAGCAGAGAGACAGCGAGAGCTAGGTTGTTGTTTGTTTAGTTTTTTTCTTCTTAGTTCACCTTTCACTTATGTAGCTAATGCAGCTAATTTAGCCTACTCAACAATCCGACTCAGAGAGGAATGCTATTTATGCTAGCTAGCAGGCTAAGGCTATCCAACACAGCAACTCTTCCAAGTCAAGTTAAGCTTTCGGTTTTATTGATTAATGGCCACCGGGGCCCACCGGTGTAACTGCTAAACTGCTTGCTGTACACATGGATTGGATTGTGGGTTTACTAATGCGTCAGTTCTAGTTTGTTGACAATAACATTAAAATGGGGACAACGATGTAGGCTTTGTAGCGGTTTGGCTTGGAGGTTTTTGCACCTGGTCACAGACAGCTGTTGTGTTGTGTACTGAAATCCACAAGCGAAGGGAAAAGGTGAGAAGTGGAGAGCGCCTAGATGCAAGAAGGATTTATACAACAAGCAAGTGATGATGCCATATGTGGCTGCTATTAAAATTAACTGTGTGTGCAGGTGATCAGGGCTGTATTCATTCCACTGATTTTGTAGCAAAATGTTTCTTAAACGGAAGCAAAACGGGAAGAAAATTAATTTGTCCAATAGATACTTTCATTTCCAATTGTTTGGATTAATGATTACACACCAAATCAGCTAGATGCAGGCAAGAGTGTACAAGGCGGGATTGAATGTGCCACTGTCTGTCACCTTGATTACTCCAATTTGTCTCTTGACCTGTGCACCTACATTATACACTTTAATTTGTAGGCTTGGTTGTAGCAACCTCATGATGGGTATATGGCAATTTTGAGTATCATGTACTAGCCTAAACCTATTGATGTTACATTGAACTGGGTGAATGGAATATGAATGGCAGTCATCCAATATGCTGTAATAGAAATAAGGCCATTCTCATTTGTAAAAAAAAATACTGTCCTCCATAATCCTAAATGGCACCAACCACTATTGACGCTAAACGTTGATGTTAAGTAAACAGGGGTATTGTAGATATACACTGAGTATACAAAACATTAGGAACACCTCTTTCCATGACCGACTGACCAGGTGAATCCAGGAAAAAGCTATGATCCCTTATTGATGTCACTTGTTAAATCCACTTCAATCCACTTAAAGAAGGGTTTTTAAGTCTTGAGATAATTGAAACATGGCGTGTGTATCTGTGCCATTCAGAGGGTGAATGTGCAAGACAAAAGATTTTAGTGCTTTGAACGGTTTGAGTGGGTTTTTCATGCTCAACAGTTTCCTGTTTGTATCAAGAACGGTCCACCACACAAAGGACATCCAGACAACTGCACACAACTGTAGGAAGCATTGGCGTCAACATGGGCCTCCCTGTGGATCGAGTCCCAACGAATTAAGGTAAAAAGAGGTGCAACTCAAAATTAGAAAGGTGTTCCTATTGTTTTGTGCACCATTGTACACTAGGGATGTGTAGATCACTTTATTAATTGGTTTAATAAATCAGCTAATGCTTTAGTTTAAGACTCATTTTTATAAAAGATTCATCTATTTGAAAGGCCACAACCACAAAAAAAACATTTTTAGGCTAAAACACAGCGGTACTAGCAGCCCTAAACTGGCAGCCCTAAAACAGATATTTGCAAGTTGTTGATCTCTAGCTAGTTGTATAACTATGAGCATCCTACTGATCTTTTGTGAGATAGCTAAAAATCTTTGGGCTATACACTACTTTCTGACCTTGCCATTTTGCACGTAGACCCTGTAGCAGTCTCCTGCCGTTGTGCCCTTGAGCAATGCACGTAACAAACATTGGCACAGACACATGCACACACACACACATGCACACGCACACACACGCACTATACATACACATGGATTTAGTACTGTAGATATGTGGTAGTGGCCTGAGGGCACACAGTGTGTTGTGAAATCTGTGAATGTATTGTAATGTTTTAAAATTGTATAAACTTAATTTAATAATTTTGCTGGACACCAGGAAGAGTAGCTGCTGCTTTGGCAGACGCTAATGGGGATCCATAATAAACACAAATACGTAACCCCTTAATCTGCTCCAGGGGCGTTGCACTTTGTCCGACTCTGGGTTCAAATAAAAGCAAAGACAAATTTCAGTCTTCTTCCGTTTTGAATCGCACACCAGTTAATTTCTTGAGTGGACTGGAATTGAGGTAGACTTGGCCACAGCACTACTTGACACATGCAATCCACACATATGCGTTGATTGAACATTTACTGATAGTACATCTTAAATGTGAATCAATGGATAACTCTACTGTCAAGATTAGTGAACATTTTTAGCGAGTGGACTTTGAAACTGTATTAGGGAATGATTAATTCAGGTGCATAGTGCCACCTTCTGGATTGTAGAATAATTTACTCCCCCATAACAATTTACTCCCCTCTCAATACTAAAACATATGGACATTTGGTTTTGTGTCTTGTGTGATATTATGCTTTCTTTGTGTACAAATCAATCTCCAGCAGTCTAGTTTATCAAGTATTAGAGTGTGTTCAGATGCTTAATTTAATAATATTTTATTTTAGCCAACCATCCACTGTCTGGTACATACTTAGAAAGGACATGGTAAAGTGGTGCCAACCAGCTGAAACAGGACTGTAAAAGTCATTTCAGATCTGTTTTATAAGGAAATAGAGAATGCTACTTTTGAATATTATGTTCTGCACATACAGAAACACACAGACCTACAGCTGGAATTATTGTCATGTTCAATCTTGCTTGAATTGGTGTTTTTTTTATGACATGTCAGGACATTACTAACAGAAGGGGGGGTGGTTTGGTCTTAAGCTCTGATCGAAAGAGAAGAGTCACTGATCATGTGTTCTTTACCAGCCATTGTGTAACCTTCACGCAGACGTGCACCATCGGCAGCACAGGGGACAGAATCAGCAAGTTTCATTCAAAATTTGGACTTCCAGCAACTCGCAACATCTATGACTATTCATGGTCTGCATCCTGTTCCCCACATAAGTGCCCCACGTTTGACCAGGGCCCATAGGGCAAAAGTAGTGTCCTTTGACATAGAGAATAGAATGCCATTTGGAACTCAGCCATAGTCAAATCTGAGTCAAACCTGATAGCATGAAATGTATTCAAACCTGACAACATAAAATAGCCTACATACAGATCACACTGTTCACATTAACCATAGACAGGTTAGTGAATTCTGACAAGAAAAATAACATTGATCAAATGCTCTATCTCAATAATCAGCTGCTGATTATTGAGATAGAGCATTTGATTTTGTAATCCATCATGTTACTCCCATATACCCATAGTTCCTATTCAGACATCGATTCTACTGGCTAAGAAATTAGTTACTGTATGTTGTCTTGTTGTATCTAGCAGACATCACTTTCAATATGGTCTAAATTAGTATACAGGCCTATGGGTTGCTGGGGTTTGGAATACTTGAATACAGGTACTTCATTAATAAATCCTCTTGAACTGCCAGCATTTTTGCACTGTATTCATCAATATAGCAAGAAGACAATATTTATATTCACCTGCAATTGTTTATTTATGTCAACAACAAAAACACATGTTTCAGCCCATATGTATATACTATTATAGTTATATAATGAATTAGCCTTTTCTTACTTTATAATATGTCCATATCAGTGGTATTTATCAGTGATATTTGTGCGTCTGTGTCTAACTTTCTCACTCATCGGTATTCACTTTAACTTCGTAGTCATTGTATCATTTCAAATCCAAAGTGCTGGAGTACAGAGCCAAAACAGCAAAACATTTCACTCTCCCAATAGTTACAGAGGTCACTGTATATGGCAATATATGTGTATTATGGGCATATATGGTGAAAACCTATATGCATCTACTCATACACTGAGTGTACAAAACATTAAGAACACCTTCCTACTATCGAGTTGCACCCCTGCTTTGCACTCAGAACAGCCTCAATTCGTCAGGGCATGGACTCTACAAGGCGTCGAAAGCGTTCAACAGAGATGCTGGCCCATGTTGACTCTAATGCTTCCTACAGTTGTGTCAAGTTGGCTGGATGTCCTTTGGGTGGTGGACCATACTTGATACACACGGGATACTGTTGAGCGTGAACAACCCAGCAGCGATGCAGTTCTTGACACACTCAAACTGGTGTGCCTGGCACCTACTACCATACCCCTTCAAAGGCACTTAAATCTCACCCTCTGAATAGCACACACACACAACCCATGTCTCAATTATATTGAGGCTTAAAAAAACCTTCTCTAACCTGTCTCCTCCCCTTCATCTACACTGACTGAAGTGGATTGAACACGTAACATCAATCAGGTGAATCCAGGTGAAAGCAAAATTCTCTTGTCAGTCTATGTCATGAGCAGGTGTTCACAACCACTGACCACAACCACACAACTACTGACCAAAACTACTGACTACTACCACACAACTACTGACCACAACTACTAACCACAACTACTGACAACAATTACACAACTACTGAACCACACAACTACCGACCACACACCTACTGTCCATACAACCACTCACCACAACTACTAAGCACAACCACACAGCTACTGACCACTACTGACCAAAACTACTGACCACAACCACACAACTATTGACCACAACTACTGACCAAACAACTACTGAACTCCACAACTACTGATCACAACCACACAACTACTGAACCACACAACTACTAACCACAACTACACTCTAGGGCCCAAAGAACCTACAACCACACAACCACTGACCACAACGACTTACCAACACCATACTGTAGGGTCCAAAGAACCTGCAACACCACCACACAACTACTGACCCCAACTACTGACCACACAACGACTAACCACAACCACACAACTACGGACCCCGACTACTGACCACTACCATACTGTAGGGTCCAAAGAACCTGCAACACCACGACACAACTACTGACCCCAACTACTGACCACACAACTACTGACCACAATTACTGACCACAACTACTGACTACAACCATACTGTAGGGCCCAAAGAACCTGCAACACAGCCGCACAACTACTGATCTCAACTACTGACCACAACTACACGACTACTGACCACACAATTACAGTACATAACTACTAAGCACAACCACACAACTACTGACCACAGCTGCTGACCACTAATGTACTGTAGGGCCGAAATAACCACTGACCATAACCACTGACCACAGACCTAATGACCACAGAACTACTGTCCATACAACCACTGACCACAACTACTGTCCATACAACTACTGACCACAATCACACAACTACTGACCACAGCTACTGACCAAACAACTACTGAACAACACAACTACTGATTAGAACCACACAACTACTGACCATAACTACAACCACATCCATACAACTAACAACCACAACTACTAACCACAACTGCACTGTAGGGCCCAAAGAACCTGCAACACAACCATACAAATACCGACCACAACCACTGACCACAACCAAAAAGGACCCCAACTACTGATCGCAAATATCTCTGTCTCTCTGTGTGTCTCAATTCAATTCAATTTGCTTTATTGGAATGACGTAACAATGTACATATTGCCAAAGCTTACTTTGGATATTTTGAATATGAAAATAATGAGAATCAAAATTGTCAACGGGGCAACAGTTACAACAATTAACCAAGGGTAAAAATAACCGTACACATAACAATAAGTATACAGTAGAGGACATGTGCAGGTTGATTGGTCTGTCAGACACTGTCCCTCAACTTATGGCAGGCAGCAATGTAGTGCGCTGCCAACCCACAGCTCTCTGCGTCCTCCCCCAACAGGACGGGTAGCCTATCCTCATCAGAGAGGTCTTTGAAACCTTGAATAAGGGTTTCAAATTTGGGGAAATGACACTCTAATTGTTTTATATTTTTGACATTTTGTCAGGAAATGCAGCTCCGTCTCAGGTTCTGCTGTTGTGCAGTGGTTGCACAGCCTTTCCTCTACAGGGAGCCAGGTTTTCCTGTGTCTACCCTTCTCAATGGCAAGGCTGTGCTCACTGAGCCTGTACTTTGTCAAGGTTTTGATCAGTAACCATGGTCAAATAGTTAGCCACGGTGTACTGTCGATTTAGGGCCAGATAGCACTGCATTTTGCTTTGTGTTTGTGTTTCCCAATAAGCAACATAGTTTTGTTTTGACTGTGTTGTCATTTGGTTTATCCTGATTGATTGGATGTTCTCGTCCTGAGGCTTCAGTGTGTGTGTTAGTAGAACAGGTTTGTGAACTCTGCCCCAGGACCAGCTGAATGAGGGGACTCTTTTCTTTGCTTAGCTCTTGGCATTGCAGGGCTTGGTAATGATATGAGAGGGGGTCACTGTATTTTAGATGTTTCCAAAACTTAATTGCTCTTTTTTGAGTTTTTATTATTAGTGGATATTAGCCTAATTCTGCCCTGCATGCCTTGTTTGTAGTTTTCCTCTGCCTCTTTCTCTCTGCCTCTTTCTCTCTGCCTCTTTGTCTCTGCCTCTTTGTCGCTCTCTTTCTCCCTTTCTCTCTCTCTCTGTCTCTTTCTCTCTTTCTCTCTGTCTCTTTCTCTTCTGCCTCTTTCTCTCTGTCTCTCTTTCTCTCTGCCTCTTTCTCTCTGCCTCTTTCTATCTGCCTCTTTCTCTCTGCCTCTTTCTCTCTGCCTCTGTCTCTCTTTCTCTCTGCCTCTTTCTCTCTGCCTCCTTCTCTCTGCCTCTTTCTCTCTGCCTCTCTCTCTCTGCCTCTGTTTCTCTTTCTCTCTGCCTTTCTCTCTGCCTATTTCTCTCTGCCTCTTTCTCTCTGCCTCTTTCTCTCTTTCTCTCTGTCTCTTTCTCTCTGTCTTTCTCTCTGTCTTTCTCTCTGCCTCTTTCTCTCTGCCTCTTTCTCTCTGTCTCTTTCTCTCTTTTTCTCTGTCACTTTCTCGCTTTCTCTCTTTCTCTCTTTCTCTCTTTCTCTCTCTCTTTGTCTCTGTCTCTTTCTCTCTGTCTCTTTCTCTCTGTCTCTTTCTCTCTGTATCTCTTTCTCTCTTTCCTTCTGTCTCTCTCTCTCTGTCTCTTTGTCTCTGTCTCTTTCTCTCTGTATCTCTCTTTCTCTCTCTCTTTTTACTTTCTCTCTGTCTCTCTCTCTGTCTCTTTCTCTCTGTCTCTCTTTCTCACTGCCTCTTTCTCTCTGTCTCTCTTTCTCTCTGCCTCTTTCTCTCTTTCTCTCTTTCTCTCTGCGTCTTTCTTTCTCTCTGCCTCTTTCTCTCTGCCTCTTTCTCTCTTTCTCTCTGCCTCTTTCTCTCTGCCTCTTTCTCTCTGCCTCTTTCTCTCTTCCTCTTTCTCTGTCTCTTTCTCTCTGTCTCTTTCTCTCTGCCTCTTTCTCTCTGCCTCTTTCTCTCTGCCTCTTTCTCTCTGCCTCTCTCTCTCTGCCTCTTTCTCTCTGCCTCTTTCTCTCTGCCTCTTTCTCTCTGCTTCTTTCTCTCTGCCTCTTTCTCTCTGCCTCTTTGTCTCTGCCTCTTTTTCTCTGTCTTTCTCTCTTTCTCTCTGTCTCTTTCTCTCTGCCTCTTTCTCTCTGCCTCTTTCTCTCTGCCTCTTTCTCTCTGCCTCTCTTTCTCTCTGCCTCTTTCTCTCTGCCTCTTTCTATCTGCCTCTTTCTCTCTGCCTCTTTCTCTCTGCCTCTGTCTCTCTTTCTCTCTGCCTCTTTCTCTCTGCCTCCTTCTCTCTGCCTCTTTCTCTCTGCCTCTCTCTCTCTGCCTCTGTTTCTCTTTCTCTCTGCCTTTCTCTCTGCCTATTTCTCTCTGCCTCTTTCTCTCTGCCTCTTTCTCTCTTTCTCTCTGTCTCTTTCTCTCTGTCTTTCTCTCTGTCTTTCTCTCTGCCTCTTTCTCTCTGCCTCTTTCTCTCTGTCTCTTTCTCTCTTTCTCTCTGTCTCTTTCTCGCTTTCTCGCTTTCTCTCTTTCTCTCTTTCTCTCTCACTTTGTCTCTGTCTCTTTCTCTCTGTCTCTTTCTCTCTGTCTCTTTCTCTCTGTATCTCTTTCTCTCTTTCCTTCTGTCTCTCTCTCTCTGTCTCTTTGTCTCTGTCTCTTTCTCTCTGTATCTCTCTTTCTCTCTCTCTTTCTTACTTTCTCTCTGTCTCTCTCTCTGTCTCTTTCTCTCTGTCTCTCTTTCTCACTGCCTCTTTCTCTCTGTCTCTCTTTCTCTCTGCCTCTTTCTCTCTTTCTCTCTTTCTCTCTGCCTCTTTCTTTCTCTCTGCCTCTTTCTCTCTGCCTCTTTCTCTCTTTCTCTCTGCCTCTTTCTCTCTGCCTCTTTCTCTCTGCCTCTTTCTCTCTGCCTCTTTCTCTGTCTCTTTCTCTCTGTCTCTTTCTCTCTGCCTCTTTCTCTCTGCCTCTTTCTCTCTGCCTCTTTCTCTCTGCCTCTCTCTCTCTGCCTCTCTCTCTCTGCCTCTTTCTCTCTGCCTCTTTCTCTCTGCTTCTTTCTCTCTGCCTCTTTCTCTCTGCCTCTTTGTCTCTGCCTCTTTTTCTCTGTCTTTCTCTCTTTCTCTCTGTCTCTTTCTCTCTGCCTCTTTCTCTCTGCCTCTTTCTCTCTGTCTCTCTTTCTCTCTGCCTCTTTCTCTCTGCCTCTTTCTATCTGCCTCTTTCTCTCTGCCTCTTTCTCTCTGCCTCTGTCTCTCTTTCTCTCTGCCTCTTTCTCTCTGCCTCCTTCTCTCTGCCTCTTTCTCTCTGCCTCTCTCTCTCTGCCTCTGTTTCTCTTTCTCTCTGCCTTTCTCTCTGCCTATTTCTCTCTGCCTCTTTCTCTCTGCCTCTTTCTCTCTTTCTCTCTGTCTCTTTCTCTCTGTCTTTCTCTCTGTCTTTCTCTCTGCCTCTTTCTCTCTGCCTCTTTCTCTCTGTCTCTTTCTCTCTTTCTCTCTGTCTCTTTCTCGCTTTCTCGCTTTCTCTCTTTCTCTCTTTCTCTCTCTCTTTGTCTCTGTCTCTTTCTCTCTGTCTCTTTCTCTCTGTCTCTTCTCTCTGTATCTCTTTCTATCTTTCCTTCTGTCTCTCTCTCTCTGTCTCTTTGTCTCTGTCTCTTTCTCTCTGTATCTCTCTTTCTCTCTCTCTTTCTCTCTTTCTCTCTGTCTCTCTCTCTGTCTCTTTCTCTCTGTCTCTCTTTCTCACTGCCTCTTTCTCTCTGTCTCTCTTTCTCTCTGCCTCTTTCTCTCTTTCTCTCTTTCTCTCTGCGTCTTTCTTTCTCTCTGCCTCTTTCTCTCTGCCTCTTTCTCTCTTTCTCTCTGCCTCTTTCTCTCTGCCTCTTTCTCTCTGCCTCTTTCTCTGTCTCTTTCTCTCTGTCTCTTTCTCTCTGCCTCTTTCTCTCTGCCTCTTTCTCTCTGCCTCTTTCTCTCTGCCTCTCTCTCTCTGCCTCTTTCTCTCTGCCTCTTTCTCTCTGCTTCTTTCTCTCTGCCTCTTTCTCTCTGCCTCTTTCTCTCTGCCTCTTTCTCTATGCCTTTTTGTCTCTGCCTCTTTGTCTCTGCCTCTTTGTCTCTGTCTCTTTCTCTCTGTCTCTCTTTCTCTCTGTCTCTTTCTCTCTTTCTCTCTGTCTCTTTCTCTCTGCCTCTTTCTCTCTGCCTCTTTCTCTCTGCCTCTTTCTCTCTGCCTCTTTCTCTCTGCTTCTTTCTCTCTGCCTCTTTGTCTCTGCCTCTTTGTCTCTCTCTTTCTCTCTTTCTCTCTCTCTCTGTCTCTTTCTCTATTTCTCTCTGTCTCTTTCTCTCTGCCTCTTTCTCTCTGCCTCTTTCTCTCTGCCTCTTTCTCTCTGCCTCTTGTTTGATGCACTCTGGATGTCAAATTTTTTGCTGTGCTGTCTATTCGAGTTGAAATGAACACCGTGGACAGTTTTCAGCAAGTTGCAACATTGAAATGCAGAAATAAGCACTTTTCCAGAAACAAAGTTCTACATCATGTTTGATGCACTCTGGATAAAAAATTGTTTTGTTATGTTTATTTGAGATGTTGTAGAGACTGTGTTCAGCAAGTTGCAACATTGAAATGCAGAAATAAGCACTTTTCCATAAACAAGCTCTAAATCATGTTTTGATGCACTCTGGATGTCCAACTTTTGCTGTGTTGTCTATTCGAGTTGAAATAAACACCGTGGACAGTTTTCAGCAAGTTGCAACATTGAAATGCAGAAATAAGCACTTTTCCAGAAACAAAGTTCTACATCATGTTTGATGCACTCTGGATAAAAAATTGTTTTGTTATGTTTATTTGAGATGTTGTAGACTGTGTTCAGCAAGTTGCAACATTGAAATGCAGAAATAAGCACTTTTCCATAAACAAGCTCTAAATCATGTTTTGATGCACTCTGGATGTCCAATTTTTACTGTGCTGTCTATTTGAGATTGAGTTGAGTTTGAGTTTATTTTTATTTTTACAGGGACAGTGCACATTAATCAACATTTCAGTAAAAGTGCCGGTTTTAGCCAACCGGCTAATTTTCAACCGCAGTCCCTGGGCAGGTTATTAAAAACAATTACAATATAGACAATAGCAACATAGAACAAGCAAGACATAGCATACAGACAGAGCAACATAGGACAAGCAAGACGTAGCATACAGACAGAGCAGTATAAAACAAAAAGCAGCAAGACAAAATTCATAAAAGCAATAAAGAGTTTCCACATCTCACAAGCTACAGACAACAGACAACATGGAGTGGCAACACACAGCTAGGGACCATGTTCACAAATCTGATTGACCTTTAGCCATGTCTTCAAGCATTTTGTGAAAGTGATGTGGTGCAGTTATGTGTGTCTGATGGCAGTGTATTCCAGACATGGGAAGCTCTCACAGAGAATGCAGATGAAATGAACATTGTGCCCAGTTTTCAGCAAGTTGCAACATACAGAAATAACTTTTTTTACATAAACAAGCTCTAAATCATGTTTGATGCACTCTGGATGTCCAATTTTTGCAGTGCTGTCTATGCGAGTTGAAATGAACACCGAGGACAGTTTTCAGCAAGTTGCAACATTGAAATGCTGAAATAAGCACATTTCCAGAAACAAAGTTCTAAATCATGTTTGATGCACTCTGGATAAAAAAAATGGTTTAGTTATGTTTATTCCAGATGTTGTAGACTGTTTTCAGCAAGTTGCAACATTGAAATGCAGAAATAAGCACTTTTCCATAAACAAGCTCTAAATCATGTTTGAAGCACTCTGGATAAAAACATGTTTTGTTATGTTTATTCGAGATGTTATGAAAACACTGTAGACTGTTTTCAGCAAGTTGCAACATTGAAATGCAGAAATAAGCACTTTTCCAGAAACAAAGTTCTAAATCATGTTTGATGCACTCTGGAAAAAAAATGGTTTAGTTATGTTTATTCCAGATGTTGTAGACTGTTTTCAGCAAGTTACAACATTGAAATGCAGAAATAAGCACTTTTCCAGAAACAACGTTCGAAAATCATGTTTTGATGCACTCTGGATGTCCAACTTTTGCTGTGCTGTCTATTTGAGATGAAATGAACATTGTGCACAGTTTTCAGCAAGTTGCAACATACAGAAATATCTTTTTTTCCATAAACAAGCTCTAAATCATGTTTGATGCACTCTGGATGTCCAATTTTTGCTGTGCTGTCTATTAGAGTTGAAATGAACACCGTGGACAGTTTTCAGCAAGTTGCAACATTGAAATGCAGAAATATGCACTTTTCCATAAACAAGCTCTAAATCATGTTTTGATGCACTCTGGATGTCCAACTCTTGCTGTGCTGTCTATTTTTGCTCTAAACAAGCTCTAAACTATTCGACTTGAAATGAACACCGTGGACAGTTTTCAGCAAGTTGCAACATTGAAATGCAGAAATAAGCACTTTTCCAGAAACAAGCTCTAAATCATGTTTTGATGCACTCTGGATGTCCAACTCTTGCTGTGCTGTCTATTTTTGCTCTAAACAAGCTCTAAACTATTCGACTTGAAATGAACACCGTGGACAGTTTTCAGCCAGTTGCAACATTGAAATGCAGAAATAAGCACTTTTCCAGAAACAAAGTTCTAAATCATGTTTGTTGCACTCTGGATAAAAACATGTTTTGTTATGTTTATTCGAGATTTTATGAAAACACTGTAGACTGTTTTCAGCAAGTTGCAACATTGAAATGCAGAAATATGCACTTTTCCATAAACAAGCTCTAAATCATGTTTTGATGCACTCTGGATGTCCAACATTTGCTGTGCTGTCTATTTGAGATTAAATTAACATTGTGCCCAGTTTTCAACAAGTTGCAACATTGAAATGCAGAAATAAGCACTTTTCCATAAACAAAGTTCTAAATCATGTTTGTTGCACTCTGGATAAAAACATGTTTTGTTATGTTTATTCGAGATTTTATGAACACTGTAGACTGTTTTCAGCAAGTTACAACATTGAAATGCAGAAATATGCACTTTTCCATAAACAAGCTCTAAATCATGTTTTGATATGCACTCTGGATGTCCAACTTTTGCTGTGCTGTCTATTCGACTTGAAATGAACACCGTGGACAGTTTTCAGCAAGTTGCAACATTGAAATGCAGAAATATGCACTTTTCCATAAACAAGCTCTAAATCATGTTTTGATGCACTCTGGATGTCCAACTTTTGCTGTGCTGTCTATTTGAGATTAAATGAACATTGTGCCCAGTTTTCAGCAAGTTGCAACATTGAAATGCAGAAATAAGCACTTTTCCAGTAACAAGCTCTAAATCATGTTTGATGCACTCTGGATAAAAAAATGTTTTTGTTATGTCTATTTGAGATAAAATAAACATTGTGGACAGTTTTCAGCAAGTTGCAACATGGAAATACAGAAATAAGCACTTTTCCATAAACAAGCTCTAAATCATGTTTGATGCACTCTGGATGTTCAATTTTTGCTGTGCTGTGTCTAGTTGAGATTAAATGAACACCGTGGATAGTTTTCAGCTAGTTGCAACATTGAAATGCAGAAATAAGCACTTTTCCATAAACAAGCTCTAAATCATGTTTGAAGCACTCTGGATAAAAAAAATGTTTTTGTTATGTTTATTCGAGATGTTATGAAAACTGTAGACTGTTTTCAGCAAGTTACAACATTGAAATGCAGAAATAAGCACTTTTCCATAAACAAGCTCTAAATCATGTTTGATGCACTCTGGATGTCCAATTTTTGCTGTGCTGTGTCTAGTTGAGATTAAATGAACACCGTGGATAGTTTTAAGCAAGTTGCAACATTGAAATGCAGAAATAAGCACTTTTCCATAAACAAGCTCTAAATCATGTTTGATGCACTCTGGATGTCCAATTTTTGCTGTGATGTGTCTAGTTGAGATTAAATGAACACCGTGGATAGTTTTCAGCTAGTTGCAACATTGAAATGCAGAAATAAGCACTTTTCCATAAACAAGCTCTAAATCATGTTTGAAGCACTCTGGATAAAAAAATGTTTTTGTTATGTTTATTCGAGATGTTATGAAAACACTGTAGACTGTTTTCAGCAAGTTACAACATTGAAATGCAGAAATAAGCACTTTTCCATAAACAAGCTCTAAATCATGTTTGATGCACTCTGGATGTCCAATTTTTGCTGTGCTGTGTCTAGTTGAGATTAAATGAACACCGTGGATAGTTTTCAGCAAGTTGCAACATTGAAATACAGAAATAAGCACTTTTCCATAAACAAGCTCTAAATCATGTTTGATGCACTCTGGATGTCCAATTTTTGCTGTGCTGTGTCTAGTTGAGATTAAATGAACACCGTGGATAGTTTTCAGCTAGTTGCAACATTGAAATGCAGAAATAAGCACTTTTCCATAAACAAGCTCTAAATCATGTTTGATGCACTCTGGATGTTCAATTTTGGCTGTGCTGTCTATTCGACTTGAAATGAACACCGTGGACAGTTTTCAGCAAGTTGCAACATTGAAATGCAGAAATAAGCACTTTTCCAGAAACAAAGCTCAAAATCATGTTTTGATGCACTCTGGATGTCCAACTTTTGCTGTGCTGTCTATTTGAGATGAAATTAACATTGTGCACCATTTGCAGCAAGTTGCAACATACAGAAATATCTTTTTTTCCATAAACAAGCTCTAAATCATGTTTGATGCACTCTGGATGTCCAATTTTTGCTGTGCTGTCTATTAGAGTTGAAATGAACACCGTGGACAGTTTTCAGCAAGTTGCAACATTGAAATGCAGAAATAAGCACTTTTCCAGAAACAAGCTCTAAATCATGTTTTGATGCACTCTGGATGTACAACTTTTGCTGTGCTGTCTATTCGACTTGAAATGAACACCGTGGACAGTTTTCAGCCAGTTGCAACATTGAAATGCAGAAATAAGCACTTTTCCAGAAACAAAGTTCTAAATCATGTTTGTTGCACTCTGGATAAAAACATGTTTTGTTATGTTTATTCGAGATTTTATGAAAACACTGTAGACTGTTTTCAGCAAGTTGCAACATTGAAATGCAGAAATATGCACTTTTCCATAAACAAGCTCTAAATCATGTTTTGATGCACTCTGGATGTCCAACATTTGCTGTGCTGTCTATTTGAGATTAAATGAACATTGTGCCCAGTTTTCAACAAGTTGCAACATTGAAATGCAGAAATAAGCACTTTTCCATAAACAAAGTTCTAAATCATGTTTGTTGCACTCTGGATAAAAACATGTTTTGTTATGTTTATTCGAGATTTTATGAACACTGTAGACTGTTTTCAGCAAGTTACAACATTGAAATGCAGAAATATGCACTTTTCCATAAACAAGCTCTAAATCATGTTTTGATATGCACTCTGGATGTCCAACTTTTGCTGTGCTGTCTATTTGAGATTAAATGAACATTGTGCCCAGTTTTCAGCAAGTTGCAACATTGAAATGCAGAAATAAGCACTTTTCCAGTAACAAGCTCTAAATCATGTTTGATGCACTCTGGATAAAAAAAATGTTTTTGTTATGTCTATTTGAGATAAAATAAACATTGTGGACAGTTTTCAGCAAGTTGCAACATGGAAATACAGAAATAAGCACTTTTCCATAAACAAGCTCTAAATCATGTTTGATGCACTCTGGATGTCCAATTTTTGCTGTGCTGTCTATTCGACTTGAAATGAACACCGTGGACAGTTTTCAGCAAGTTGCAACATTGAAATGCAGAAATATGCACTTTTCCATAAACAAGCTCTAAATCATGTTTTGATGCACTCTGGATGTCCAACTTTTGCTGTGCTGTCTATTTGAGATTAAATTAACATTGTGCCCAGTTTTCAGCAAGTTGCAACATTGAAATGCAGAAATAAGCACTTTTCCAGTAACAAGCTCTAAATCATGTTTGATGCACTCTGGATAAAAAAAATGTTTTTGTTATGTCTATTTGAGATAAAATAAACATTGTGGACAGTTTTCAGCAAGTTGCAACATGGAAATACAGAAATAAGCACTTTTCCATAAACAAGCTCTAAATCATGTTTGATGCACTCTGGATGTCCAATTTTTGCTGTGCTGTGTCTAGTTGAGATTAAATGAACACCGTGGATAGTTTTAAGCAAGTTGCAACATTGAAATGCAGAAATAAGCACTTTTCCATAAACAAGCTCTAAATCATGTTTGATGCACTCTGGATGTCCAATTTTTGCTGTGATGTGTCTAGTTGAGATTAAATGAACACCGTGGATAGTTTTCAGCTAGTTGCAACATTGAAATGCAGAAATAAGCACTTTTCCATAAACAAGCTCTAAATCATGTTTGAAGCACTCTGGATAAAAAAATGTTTTTGTTATGTTTATTCGAGATGTTATGAAAACACTGTAGACTGTTTTCAGCAAGTTACAACATTGAAATGCAGAAATAAGCACTTTTCCATAAACAAGCTCTAAATCATGTTTGATGCACTCTGGATGTCCAATTTTTGCTGTGCTGTGTCTAGTTGAGATTAAATGAACACCGTGGATAGTTTTCAGCAAGTTGCAACATTGAAATACAGAAATAAGCACTTTTCCATAAACAAGCTCTAAATCATGTTTGATGCACTCTGGATGTCCAATTTTTGCTGTGCTGTGTCTAGTTGAGATTAAATGAACACCGTGGATAGTTTTCAGCTAGTTGCAACATTGAAATGCAGAAATAAGCACTTTTCCATAAACAAGCTCTAAATCATGTTTGATGCACTCTGGATGTTCAATTTTGGCTGTGCTGTCTATTCGACTTGAAATGAACACCGTGGACAGTTTTCAGCAAGTTGCAACATTGAAATGCAGAAATAAGCACTTTTCCAGAAACAAAGCTCTAAATCATGTTTTGATGCACTCTGGATGTCCAACTTTTGCTGTGCTGTCTATTTGAGATGAAATTAACATTGTGCACCATTTGCAGCAAGTTGCAACATACAGAAATATCTTTTTTTCCATAAACAAGCTCTAAATCATGTTTGATGCACTCTGGATGTCCAATTTTTGCTGTGCTGTCTATTAGAGTTGAAATGAACACCGTGGACAGTTTTCAGCAAGTTGCAACATTGAAATGCAGAAATAAGCACTTTTCCAGAAACAAGCTCTAAATCATGTTTTGATGCACTCTGGATGTACAACTTTTGCTGTGCTGTCTATTCGACTTGAAATGAACACCGTGGACAGTTTTCAGCCAGTTGCAACATTGAAATGCAGAAATAAGCACTTTTCCAGAAACAAAGTTCTAAATCATGTTTGTTGCACTCTGGATAAAAACATGTTTTGTTATGTTTATTCGAGATTTTATGAAAACACTGTAGACTGTTTTCAGCAAGTTGCAACATTGAAATGCAGAAATATGCACTTTTCCATAAACAAGCTCTAAATCATGTTTTGATGCACTCTGGATGTCCAACATTTGCTGTGCTGTCTATTTGAGATTAAATGAACATTGTGCCCAGTTTTCAACAAGTTGCAACATTGAAATGCAGAAATAAGCACTTTTCCATAAACAAAGTTCTAAATCATGTTTGTTGCACTCTGGATAAAAACATGTTTTGTTATGTTTATTCGAGATTTTATGAACACTGTAGACTGTTTTCAGCAAGTTACAACATTGAAATGCAGAAATATGCACTTTTCCATAAACAAGCTCTAAATCATGTTTTGATATGCACTCTGGATGTCCAACTTTTGCTGTGCTGTCTATTTGAGATTAAATGAACATTGTGCACAGTTTTCAGCAAGTTGCAACATACAGAAATAACTTTTTTTTCCATAAACAAGCTCTAAATCATGTTTTGATGCACTCTGGATGTCCAACTTTTGCTGTGCTGTCTATTTGAGATTAAATGAACATTGTGCCCAGTTTTCAGCAAGTTGCAACATTGAAATGCAGAAATAAGCACTTTTCCAGTAACAAGCTCTAAATCATGTTTGATGCACTCTGGATAAAAAAAATGTTTTTGTTATGTCTATTTGAGATAAAATAAACATTGTGGACAGTTTTCAGCAAGTTGCAACATGGAAATACAGAAATAAGCACTTTTCCATAAACAAGCTCTAAATCATGTTTGATGCACTCTGGATGTCCAATTTTTGCTGTGCTGTGTCTAGTTGAGATTAAATGAACACCGTGGATAGTTTTAAGCAAGTTGCAACATTGAAATGCAGAAATAAGCACTTTTCCATAAACAAGCTCTAAATCATGTTTGATGCACTCTGGATGTCCAATTTTTGCTGTGATGTGTCTAGTTGAGATTAAATGAACACCGTGGATAGTTTTCAGCTAGTTGCAACATTGAAATGCAGAAATAAGCACTTTTCCATAAACAAGCTCTAAATCATGTTTGAAGCACTCTGGATAAAAAAATGTTTTTGTTATGTTTATTCGAGATGTTATGAAAACACTGTAGACTGTTTTCAGCAAGTTACAACATTGAAATGCAGAAATAAGCACTTTTCCATAAACAAGCTCTAAATCATGTTTGATGCACTCTGGATGTCCAATTTTTGCTGTGCTGTGTCTAGTTGAGATTAAATGAACACCGTGGATAGTTTTCAGCAAGTTGCAACATTGAAATACAGAAATAAGCACTTTTCCATAAACAAGCTCTAAATCATGTTTGATGCACTCTGGATGTCCAATTTTTGCTGTGCTGTGTCTAGTTGAGATTAAATGAACACCGTGGATAGTTTTCAGCTAGTTGCAACATTGAAATGCAGAAATAAGCACTTTTCCATAAACAAGCTCTAAATCATGTTTGATGCACTCTGGATGTTCAATTTTGGCTGTGCTGTCTATTCGACTTGAAATGAACACCGTGGACAGTTTTCAGCAAGTTGCAACATTGAAATGCAGAAATAAGCACTTTTCCAGAAACAAAGCTCTAAATCATGTTTTGATGCACTCTGGATGTCCAACTTTTGCTGTGCTGTCTATTTGAGATGAAATTAACATTGTGCACCATTTGCAGCAAGTTGCAACATACAGAAATATCTTTTTTTCCATAAACAAGCTCTAAATCATGTTTGATGCACTCTGGATGTCCAATTTTTGCTGTGCTGTCTATTAGAGTTGAAATGAACACCGTGGACAGTTTTCAGCAAGTTGCAACATTGAAATGCAGAAATAAGCACTATTCCAGAAACAAGCTCTAAATCATGTTTTGATGCACTCTGGATGTACAACTTTTGCTGTGCTGTCTATTCGACTTGAAATGAACACCGTGGACAGTTTTCAGCCAGTTGCAACATTGAAATGCAGAAATAAGCACTTTTCCAGAAACAAAGTTCTAAATCATGTTTGTTGCACTCTGGATAAAAACATGTTTTGTTATGTTTATTCGAGATTTTATGAAAACACTGTAGACTGTTTTCAGCAAGTTGCAACATTGAAATGCAGAAATATGCACTTTTCCATAAACAAGCTCTAAATCATGTTTTGATGCACTCTGGATGTCCAACATTTGCTGTGCTGTCTATTTGAGATTAAATGAACATTGTGCCCAGTTTTCAACAAGTTGCAACATTGAAATGCAGAAATAAGCACTTTTCCATAAACAAAGTTCTAAATCATGTTTGTTGCACTCTGGATAAAAACATGTTTTGTTATGTTTATTCGAGATTTTATGAACACTGTAGACTGTTTTCAGCAAGTTACAACATTGAAATGCAGAAATATGCACTTTTCCATAAACAAGCTCTAAATCATGTTTTGATATGCACTCTGGATGTCCAACTTTTGCTGTGCTGTCTATTTGAGATTAAATGAACATTGTGCACAGTTTTCAGCAAGTTGCAACATTGAAATGCAGAAATAAGCACTTTTCCAGTAACAAGCTCTAAATCATGTTTGATGCACTCTGGATAAAAAAAATGTTTTTGTTATGTCTATTTGAGATAAAATAAACATTGTGGACAGTTTTCAGCAAGTTGCAACATGGAATTACAGAAATAAGCACTTTTCCATAAACAAGCTCTAAATCATGTTTGATGCACTCTGGATGTTCAATTTTTGCTGTGCTGTGTCTAGTTGAGATTAAATGAACACCGTGGATAGTTTTCAGCTAGTTGCAACATTGAAATGCAGAAATAAGCACTTTTCCATAAACAAGCTCTAAATCATGTTTGAAGCACTCTGGATAAAAAAATGTTTTTGTTATGTTTATTCGAGATGTTATGAAAACTGTAGACTGTTTTCAGCAAGTTACAACATTGAAATGCAGAAATAAGCACTTTTCCATAAACAAGCTCTAAATCATGTTTGATGCACTCTGGATGTCCAATTTTTGCTGTGCTGTGTCTAGTTGAGATTAAATGAACACCGTGGATAGTTTTAAGCAAGTTGCAACATTGAAATGCAGAAATAAGCACTTTTCCATAAACAAGCTCTAAATCATGTTTGATGCACTCTGGATGTCCAATTTTTGCTGTGATGTGTCTAGTTGAGATTAAATGAACACCGTGGATAGTTTTCAGCTAGTTGCAACATTGAAATGCAGAAATAAGCACTTTTCCATAAACAAGCTCTAAATCATGTTTGAAGCACTCTGGATAAAATAATGTTTTTGTTATGTTTATTCGAGATGTTATTAAAACACTGTAGACTGTTTTCAGCAAGTTACAACATTGAAATGCAGAAATAAGCACTTTTCCATAAACAAGCTCTAAATCATGTTTGATGCACTCTGGATGTCCAATTTTTGCTGTGCTGTGTCTAGTTGAGATTAAATGAACACCGTGGATAGTTTTCAGCAAGTTGCAACATTGAAATACAGAAATAAGCACTTTTCCATTAACAAGCTCTAAATCATGTTTGATGCACTCTGGATGTCCAATTTTTGCTGTGCTGTGTCTAGTTGAGATTAAATGAACACCGTGGATAGTTTTCAGCTAGTTGCAACATTGAAATGCAGAAATAAGCACTTTTCCATAAACAAGCTCTAAATCATGTTTGATGCACTCTGGATGTTCAATTTTGGCTGTGCTGTCTATTCGACTTGAAATGAACACCGTGGACAGTTTTCAGCAAGTTGCAACATTGAAATGCAGAAATAAGCACTTTTCCAGAAACAAAGCTCTAAATCATGTTTTGATGCACTCTGGATGTCCAACTTTTGCTGTGCTGTCTATTTGAGATGAAATTAACATTGTGCACCATTTGCAGCAAGTTGCAACATACAGAAATATCTTTTTTTCCATAAACAAGCTCTAAATCATGTTTGATGCACTCTGGATGTCCAATTTTTGCTGTGCTGTCTATTAGAGTTGAAATGAACACCGTGGACAGTTTTCAGCAAGTTGCAACATTGAAATGCAGAAATAAGCACTTTTCCAGAAACAAGCTCTAAATCATGTTTTGATGCACTCTGGATGTACAACTTTTGCTGTGCTGTCTATTCGACTTGAAATGAACACCGTGGACAGTTTTCAGCCAGTTGCAACATTGAAATGCAGAAATAAGCACTTTTCCAGAAACAAAGTTCTAAATCATGTTTGTTGCACTCTGGATAAAAACATGTTTTGTTATGTTTATTCGAGATTTTATGAAAACACTGTAGACTGTTTTCAGCAAGTTGCAACATTGAAATGCAGAAATATGCACTTTTCCATAAACAAGCTCTAAATCATGTTTTGATGCACTCTGGATGTCCAACATTTGCTGTGCTGTCTATTTGAGATTAAATGAACATTGTGCCCAGTTTTCAACAAGTTGCAACATTGAAATGCAGAAATAAGCACTTTTCCATAAACAAAGTTCTAAATCATGTTTGTTGCACTCTGGATAAAAACATGTTTTGTTATGTTTATTCGAGATTTTATGAACACTGTAGACTGTTTTCAGCAAGTTACAACATTGAAATGCAGAAATATGCACTTTTCCATAAACAAGCTCTAAATCATGTTTTGATATGCACTCTGGATGTCCAACTTTTGCTGTGCTGTCTATTAGAGTTGAAATGAACACCGTGGACAGTTTTCAGCAAGTTGCAACATTGAAATGCAGAAATAAGCACTTTTCCAGTAACAAGCTCTAAATCATGTTTGATGCACTCTGGATAAAAAAAATGTTTTTGTTATGTCTATTTGAGATAAAATAAACATTGTGGACAGTTTTCAGCAAGTTGCAACATGGAAATACAGAAATAAGCACTTTTCCATAAACAAGCTCTAAATCATGTTTGATGCACTCTGGATAAAAAAAATGTTTTTGTTATGTCTATTTGAGATAAAATAAACAGTGTGGACAGTTTTCAGCAAGTTGCAACATGGAAATACAGAAATAAGCACTTTTCCATAAACAAGCTCTAAATCATGTTTGATGCACTCTGGATGTTCAATTTTTGCTGTGCTGTGTCTAGTTGAGATTAAATGAACACCGTGGATAGTTTTCAGCTAGTTGCAACATTGAAATGCAGAAATAAGCACTTTTCCATAAACAAGCTCTAAATCATGTTTGAAGCACTCTGGATAAAAAAATGTTTTTGTTATGTTTATTCGAGATGTTATGAAAACTGTAGACTGTTTTCAGCAAGTTACAACATTGAAATGCAGAAATAAGCACTTTTCCATAAACAAGCTCTAAATCATGTTTGATGCACTCTGGATGTCCAATTTTTGCTGTGCTGTGTCTAGTTGAGATTAAATGAACACCGTGGATAGTTTTAAGCAAGTTGCAACATTGAAATGCAGAAATAAGCACTTTTCCATAAACAAGCTCTAAATCATGTTTGATGCACTCTGGATGTCCAATTTTTGCTGTGATGTGTCTAGTTGAGATTAAATGAACACCGTGGATAGTTTTCAGCTAGTTGCAACATTGAAATGCAGAAATAAGCACTTTTCCATAAACAAGCTCTAAATCATGTTTGAAGCACTCTGGATAAAAAATGTTTTTGTTATGTTTATTCGAGATGTTATGAAAACACTGTAGACTGTTTTCAGCAAGTTACAACATTGAAATGCAGAAATAAGCACTTTTCCATAAACAAGCTCTAAATCATGTTTGATGCACTCTGGATGTCCAATTTTTGCTGTGCTGTGTCTAGTTGAGATTAAATGAACACCGTGGATAGTTTTCAGCAAGTTGCAACATTGAAATACAGAAATAAGCACTTTTCCATTAACAAGCTCTAAATCATGTTTGATGCACTCTGGATGTCCAATTTTTGCTGTGCTGTGTCTAGTTGAGATTAAATGAACACCGTGGATAGTTTTCAGCTAGTTGCAACATTGAAATGCAGAAATAAGCACTTTTCCATAAACAAGCTCTAAATCATGTTTGAAGCACTCTGGATAAAAAAATGTTTTTGTTATGTTTATTCGAGATGTTATGAAAACACTGTAGACTGTTTTCAGCAAGTTACAACATTGAAATGCAGAAATAAGCACTTTTCCATAAACAAGCTCTAAATCATGTTTGATGCACTCTGGATGTCCAATTTTTGCTGTGCTGTGTCTAGTTGAGATTAAATGAACACCGTGGATAGTTTTCAGCAAGTTGCAACATTGAAATACAGAAATAAGCACTTTTCCATTAACAAGCTCTAAATCATGTTTGATGCACTCTGGATGTCCAATTTTTGCTGTGCTGTGTCTAGTTGAGATTAAATGAACACCGTGGATAGTTTTCAGCTAGTTGCAACATTGAAATGCAGAAATAAGCACTTTTCCATAAACAAGCTCTAAATCATGTTTGATGCACTCTGGATGTTCAATTTTGGCTGTGCTGTCTATTCGACTTGAAATGAACACCGTGGACAGTTTTCAGCAAGTTGCAACATTGAAATGCAGAAATAAGCACTTTTCCAGAAACAAAGCTCTAAATCATGTTTTGATGCACTCTGGATGTCCAACTTTTGCTGTGCTGTCTATTTGAGATGAAATTAACATTGTGCACCATTTGCAGCAAGTTGCAACATACAGAAATATCTTTTTTTCCATAAACAAGCTCTAAATCATGTTTGATGCACTCTGGATGTCCAATTTTTGCTGTGCTGTCTATTAGAGTTGAAATGAACACCGTGGACAGTTTTCAGCAAGTTGCAACATTGAAATGCAGAAATAAGCACTTTTCCAGAAACAAGCTCTAAATCATGTTTTGATGCACTCTGGATGTACAACTTTTGCTGTGCTGTCTATTCGACTTGAAATGAACACCGTGGACAGTTTTTCAGCCAGTTTGCACCATTGAAATGCAGAAATAAGCACTTTTCCAGAAACAAAGTTCTAAATCATGTTTGTTGCACTCTGGATAAAAACATGTTTTGTTATGTTTATTCGAGATTTTATGAAAACACTGTAGACTGTTTTCAGCAAGTTGCAACATTGAAATGCAGAAATATGCACTTTTCCATAAACAAGCTCTAAATCATGTTTTGATGCACTCTGGATGTCCAACTTTTGCTGTGCTGTCTATTTGAGATTAAATGAACATTGTGCCCAGTTTTCAGCAAGTTGCAACATTGAAACGCAGAAATAAGCACTTTTCCTAGTAACAAGCTCTAAATCATGTTTGATGCACTCTGGATAAAAAAAATGTTTTTGTTATGTCTATTTGAGATAAAATAAACATTGTGGACAGTTTTCAGCAAGTTGCAACATGGAAATACAAGAAATAAGCACTTTTCCATAAACAAGCTCTAAATCATGTTTTGATTCACTCTGGATAAAAAAAAATGTTTTTGTTATGTCTATTTGAGATAAAATAAACAGTGTGGACAGTTTTCAGCAAGTTGCAACATGGAAAATACAGAAATAAGCACTTTTCCATAAACAAGCTCTCTAAATCATGTTTGATGCACTCTGGATGTTCCAATTTTTGCCTGTGCTGTGTCTAGTTGAGATTTTATAACTGAACACAGTGGATAGTTTTCAGCTAGTTGCACCGATTGAAATGCCAGAAATAAGCACTGTTCCATAAACAAGCTCTAACTCATGTTTGAAGCACTCTGATAAAACAATGTTTTTGTTATGTTTATTCGAGATGTTATGAAACACTGTAGACTGTTTTCAGCAGTTACAACATTCGAAATGCAGAATAACAGCAACACTTTTCCATAAACAAGCTCTAAATCATGTTTGATGCACTCTGGCTGTCCAATTTTGGCCTGTGCTTGTGTCTATTTGACGATTAAATGAAACACCGTGGATAGTTTTCAGAAGTTGCAACATTGAAACTACAGAACATCAGCACTTTTCCATTAACAAGCTCTAAATCATGTTTGACTGCACTCTGGATGTCCAATTTTTGCTGTTGCTGTTGTTGTGTGTGTGGTCTAGTGAGATTAAATGAACACGTGGTAGTTTTCAGCAGTTGCAACATTGAAATGCAGAAATAAGCACTTTTCCATAAACAAGCTCTAAATCATGTTTGAAGCACTCTGGATTAAAAAATGTTTTTGCTTTTCTGTTTATCGAGATGTTATGAACACACTGTAGATGTTTTCAGCAAGTTACAACATTGAATGCAGAAATAAGCACTTTTCCATTAAACAAGCTCTAAATCATGTTTGATGCACTCTGGATGTCCAATTTTGTCTGTGCTGGGTCTAGTTGAGATTAAATGAACACCGTGGATAGTTTTCAGCAAGTTGCAACATTGAATATACCAGAATAAGCACTTTTCCATAACAAGCTCTAAATCATGTTTGATGCACTCGGATGTCAATTTTTGCTGTGCTGTGTCTAGTTGAGATTAAATGAACACCGTGGATAGTTTTCAGCTAGTTGCAACATTGAAATGCGAAGAAATAGCACTTTTCCATAAACCAAGCTCTAAATCATGTTTGAATGCACTCTGGATTTCAAAAAATTGTTGTTTTATGTTTATTCGAGATGTTATGAAAACACTGTAGACTGTTTTCAGCAAGTTGCAACATTGAATGAAAGCAGAAATAAGCACTTTTCCATAAACAAGCTCTAAATCATGTTTGATGCACTCTGGATGTCCAATTTTTGCTGTGCTGTGTCTAGTTGAGATGAAATGAACACCGTGGACAGTTTTCAGCAAGTTGCAACATTGAAATGCAGAAATAAGCACTTTTCCATAAACAAGCTCTAAATCATGTTTGATGCACTCTGGATGTCCAATTTTTGCTGTGCTGTGTCTAGTTGAGATTAAATGAACACCGTGGATAGTTTTCAGCAAGTTGCAACATTGAAATGCAGAGAAATAAGCACTTTTCCATAAACAAGCTCTAAATCATGTTTGATGCACTCTGGATGTTCAATTTTGCTGTGCTGTGTCTATTCGATGAAATGAACCCGTGTGACAGTTTTCAGCAAGTTGCAACATTGAAATGCAGAATAAGCACTTTTCCATAAACAAGCTCTAAATCATGTTTGATGCACTCTGGATGTCCAATTTTGCTGTGCTGTCTATTTGAGATGAAATGAACACTGTGGACGTTTTCAGCAAGTTGCAACATTACAGAAATAGCACTTTTCCATAAACAAGCTCTAAATCATGTTTGATGCACTCTGGATGTCCAATTGCTGTGCTGTCTATTTGAGATGAAATGAACACGTGGACAGTTTTCAGCAAGTTGCAACATTGAAATGCAGAAATAAGCACTTTTCCATAAACAAGCTCTAAATCATGTTTGAATGCACTCTGGATGTAAAATTTTTGCTGTGCTGTCTATGAGATGAAATGAACACTGTGGACAGTTTTCAGCAAGTTGCAACATGAAATGCAGAAATAAGCACTTTTCCATAAACAAGCTCTAAATCATGTTGATGCACTCTGGATAAAAAATGTTTTTTGTGTGTTTATTCGAGATTTTATGAAAACACTGTGGACTGTTTTCAGCAAGTTGCAACATTGAAATGCAGAAATAAGCACTTTTCCATAAACAAGCTCTAAATCATGTTTGATGCACTCTGGATGTCAATTTTTGCTGTGCTGTCTAGTTGAGATGAAATGAAAACCGTGACAGTTTTCAGCAAGTTGCAACATTGAAATGCAGAAATAAGCACTTTTCCATAAACAAGCTCTAAATCATGTTTGATGCACTCTGGATAAAAAAATGTTTTGTTATGTCTATTTGAGATAAATGAAAACATTGGACAGTTTTCAGCAAGTTGCAACATTGAAATGCAGAAATAAGCACTTTTCCATAAACAAGCTCTAAATCATGTTTGATGCACTCTGGATGAAAAATGTTTTGGGTGTGTCTATTTGAGATAAAATAAACACTGTGGACAGTTTCAGCAAGTTGCAACATTGAAATGCAGAAATAAGCACTTTCCATAAACAAGCTCTAAATCATGTTTGATGCACTCTGGATGTCCAATTTTTGCTGTGCTGGTCTAGTTGAGATTGAAATGAACACCGTGGATAGTTTTCAGCAAGTTGCAACATTGAAATGCAGAAATAAGCACTTTTCCATAAACAAGCTCTAAATCATGTTTGATGCACTCTGGATAAAAAATGTTTTGTTATGTTATTCGAGATGAAATGAAAATGTGGACAGTTTTCAGCAAGTTGCAACATTGAAATGCAGAAATAAGCACTTTTCCATAAACAAGCTCTAAATCATGTTTGATGCACTCTGGATGTCCAATTTTGCTGTGCTGTGTCTAGTTGAGATTAAATGAACACGTGGATAGTTTTCAGCAAGTTGCAACATTGAAATGCAGAAATAAGCACTTTTCCATAAACAAGCTCTAAATCATGTTTGATGCACTCTGGATGTCCAATTTTTGCTGTGTGTGTCTAGTTGAGATGAAATGAACACCGTGGACAGTTTTCAGCAAGTTGCAACATTGAAATGCAGAAATAAGCACTTTTCCATAAACAAGCTCTAAATCATGTTTGAAGCACTCTGGATATAAAAATGTTTTTGTTATGTTATTCGAGATGTTATGAAAACACTGTAGACTGTTTCAGCAAGTTGCAACATTGAAATGCAGAAATAAGCACTTTTCCATAAACAAGCTCTAAATCATGTTTGATGCACTCTGGATGTCCAATTTTGCTGTGCTGTGTCTAGTTGAGATTAAATGAACACCGTGGATAGTTTTCAGCAAGTTGCAACATTGAAATGCAGAAATAAGCACTTTTCCATAAACAAGCTCTAAATCATGTTTGATGCACTCTGGATGTCCAATTTTGCTGTGCTGTGTCTAGTTGAGATTAAATGAACACACGTGGACAGTTTTCAGCAAGTTGCAACATTGAAATGCAGAAATAAGCACTTTTCCATAAACAAGCTCTAAATCATGTTTGATGCACTCTGGATGTCAATTTTTTGCTGTTTGTGTGCTTGTGCTGTGTCTCAGTTTGAGATTAAAATGAACACCGTGG